>NC_048220.1:86778692-86888591 GCF_002007445.2 Ailuropoda melanoleuca | reverse complement strand
CCGCCCCCCGCGCCACCGCCCCGCCCCCCTTAAAGGGCCCGGCCCCGTTCCCGCCCCCGGCGCGAGGACCCGGCTGGCCCACGTCCGGCCTCCACCGCGCCTTTGTCCCGGAGCCCTTCGCCGGCGTCCAGGGGAGGAGACGGGCGCGCATCCGCCGGCCAGTCACTGACTGACCGGTCAATTCATTCCCGCACTCGCTCAGCTCAGGAGCCGCGGTCCAGCGCGGGATCTGAGGGCCAGGCTCCCGGGTTCAAATTCCGACTCTGCCGCTATCTATCCCGTGGCCTTGGGCGAGTTGCTTAACGTCCCTGGGCTCGGTTCCTTCATCTGTAAAATGGGCCTGCTACGACCGCCTGCCAACCAGGGCTGTCCTCCTCATGGGAAGATGCATGTGAAGCCATTGGCAATGTCTGGCCACGGTATAAAGTGTTGGCAGTTTTAAACCCAGACCGAAGCCTTGGGGATTCAGGGAGTAGTGAGAGGCCAGCAGCTTGTTTTCCCAGGTGTACACTCTGAGAGATGGGGAGAGAGGGAGATAAAAATCGCAACAAATCCAAGTACAGTATAATTGCAACAATAGTAGCAGAGCGGTGTAATAGGGTGGTGGATATGAGCGTAGGGCAGATGCATGCTTGGAACAGAGGCCACTGATTCCCAAATGTGGAGCACTTCCTCCATGCCAGGTGCAGTGCCTTCTTGCTTTTCTGAAACGTTCCTCTTGAATGCTCAAGACAACTCTGGGAGGAAAAGGCAGTTGGCCCATACTACAGAGGGGATGACTGAGAGCAGACTCCAGACTCACAGAACTGGTGGAAAGAACCCATCACTGTCTGGCTCTAGGGGTATTTCACAAGCTAAGGTGGCTGGGGCTGTAGTGCCTCCTAGCCCTGGCTTGGCTCAGAGTCATTTTCAGGTGGTGGCCGAACAAACGTCTGAATGAATGTACACATCAATGCACGGATAGGAGCCTGGCCAATGTCGTCACACTAGTAAGCAGGGGCTCTTTCCAACAAACTGCATTGCTCCTGTCTAGGCCTGAAAGAGCCCAGTGCTCCTTCCCACCCTGGATCCAAGGTCAGCCTTTGAAATACAGTCCCGGTCATCCAGGGGACGATGCTCCCCAGCATCCCGGGCTAGGATCCTGGATAGTAGGGTGCTGATGCACTTGGATCCACCCCTCCATTTGCCCCTCCAATTTCCTTGCCAGGTTTTACCACCCTGCTCTGGCCTCAGAGGATGGCCTGTATGGATTTCACAAATGGGCTCCCTGTACTCAGCTTCTTGTTGGGCTTGGCCAATGGGAGGCCCTGGCAGGAGACTGAGGGCAGAAGAAGAGAGAGGTCTAGGTATAATTTCCTGAGTTCTCTTCCTGCGGGGTTGTGCTTATCAAAGGTGGCCTTCCACACACCTTCTCCCTCAGGGTTCCTGGAACCACTTTTTTCCACTAAGGGTGTCACTGTTGAAAGTCTTGGGTACTGCACCATGCCCTCTGGGTTCCCCAAGCCCTGCCCACACCTTTGTAAGTGGGCTCTTCAGTAAACTTCTCTGGTGACCGTGTTTGAGGGAGACATCTGTCTCATGCCAGGACCCTCACTAATAGCATTTCTGTAAGGCACATTCTTTTGAAGCACAATCGCCAGTCAAGTGACTTGGAAATGTCCAGTATGTGGAAGGCCTGGCTTTTCTGTTCCTTTTACCTCATCCTCTGAATGAGCCAAGCCTTCCTAATAAGGCAGAACCACAGAAGGCAGACGCCAGAGGAAATCTGTGAATCAGCCAGCTTCCTCGGTTTTCCCAGAAAGGCAACGCGGCCAGGCCGCGAAGCGGCAAAGTTGGGTCTTCAGCCCTCCTGGGCTCACCTCCTCTGCTGTGGCAGGCCTGGCCGGGGAAGTCAGACTTTCCTCTCACCTGCCCGTAGCAGAAGATGCAGTACTTGCATCTTTCCATGTCCTTCCTTTGTCTCTCATTGTCTTCCTTTTTACTGTAGTAAAACATACATGACATAAAATTTACCATTTTAACCATTTGTAACTATATAGTTCTGTGGCATTAATTAAGTACATTCATGTTGTTGTGCAGTCATCACCAACATCCCCCTCTAGAACTTTTTTTATCTTCCCAAATTGAAACTCTGTACCCTATAAGCAATAACTCCCCATTCCTCCCTCCCCAGCACCTGGCAACCACCATTTACCAAGTGTGTGACCTTGGGCAAGTCACGTGACCTCTCTATACTCTATCTTCTGATGTGTAAGATGGGAAAGGAATAGCCACTGGACTCATTGGCTTGCTCTGGAGTCTAAATGAGATAATACGTGTAAAGTACATGTATTTTCGTTATTTTGCTATTAGCTGATCTGAGACAGCCAAACATCTCCCTTTAAGTGCATCCAAATCTCAAACCTAATTTTAATACTAACCCTGCCATGAACTACATCCACTCTTTCCCAATCCTGATCCTCTTTTTAGCCCCTGATTTTGTGTCCAGTCTCAGCTCCCACCAGTTGCCTTTGTTCTTTCCACATCCCCAAAATAGAAATGACTTGTTATCTCCGGAAGGAAATATATTCTGCTTTATCCTATCTGTATATCCTAGGGTAAGCGATTCATTTCCCCACCCTATCTGCCAGTAACCTCTTATTCAGCCTTCAAAGCCCAGCTTGAATGTCACTTCCTCCAGGAAGACTTCCATCCTAGATATATAATTGCTCCCCGCCCCCGCCCCCCACCCAGCTATCACCATGCCTTGTCAAAGCTATTATTACCTTCTTATAGATCAGATTCCTTTGCCAGACACTGAGCCCCCAAGGAGCTGGAATGAGTCTTATTTGTCTCAAGTCCCCCAGCATCTGGCACAGACTAGCATTGAGAGGCCCTGAGGAAATGCCTGTGGGATGAATGAATCCATCTCCATCTCCTTAATTCTAACCTAAGTTTTCTCCAGGGCTGGGCTTGCTTTTGTCCCTACCCATTCCCCAGGGACCTCTTCACACCAAGCTTCACTGTGTCCACACTCCTGGGAACACTGGCATTTTCCCTGATCGGGGTGTGAAGAGAACAGGGCAGAGAAAAAGGTAAATTTGCTGCCTAAGCTGACTTCATTCTTCTAAATTGCTGTTCTAGAAGTGCATTTTGCAAGCTCGAGAGCTGCAGACCATAGAAAATCAATGCTGAAGCCGACAGACCGCAGAATTCCATATGGCAGGTTTATCTGGGAGGGGGGCTACACATTCCAGGGGCATTGAGTCTATCATCCTGAATTCGGTTCTGGTCTTTCTGTGATTTTTGATGTCTGCCTGACTGTCAGGTTGTACTGCTCCCAAATTCTAAGTCCCCGGATGGACAGCCAGGCCCAGGGAGCTGAGGCCCTGCACATTTTCTTCCTCTCTTCATCAACTGTCTGAGATGCAATCAGGTCTCTTTCCAGAACAAAGGCAGGGCACTTTGAAAAGATTCTTCCCTCCAAGACTGTTGTCTGATTGACTGCCACAGCAAGATGCTCGCGACGAACACAGCCGAACGTATAAAAGCTTAGTGGCCAGGCACATGTGGTCCTGTGAAATAGGTCATGGCTTAAGGAAGTGGGCCTTAGAGCAAAGTTCCAGGTACCCAGGCTTCAGGGTAGAGCTTTGGGGGTGTGGAGAAGCTTCCAGGGGCTGGAAGAAGGAAAGCACAGCTTCCTTCCATCTTCTCCCTTTGCCTCGCTGCCATAATTATCTTCCTCCTAAAAGGAAGCTCTTTCCATAATCTTCCCCTGCGCAGAAACCCTCACTGTCTCCCACTGCTCATCGATGTTCATGTGCTAGAGGTTGGCATTCAAGGCCTCCGCGACCTGGATCCTTTAATGCTGCTTTCAGCCCTACCTGCTTTGTGTTTATAAATTGTGCCTATATCTGTCTTTTCCCCACTTTGTGAAGGAATGTGTGTGTCTGATCACCTACCAGGTGCTATGTATAGCGCCAGACATTCCACATCCATTTCTCTAGCGAATTTGTCCAAGAAACCTGTAGTGCGTATTATTTTTCCCATTTTCAAGTGAGAAAAGCAAAGCTCAGAGAAATTGCCCGGCGTCATAGCACAGAAAAGTGCTGAAGCAGGAACCAGAACTCAGACCCACTTAATGTCCTTATAAAAAAGATTCCAGAGAGCTCCCTCACCCCTTCTGCCATGTGAGGACACAGTGAGAAGGCAGCTGTTTTGTGAACTAGGAAGTGGGCTTTTACCACACTCCAAATCAGCACGTTGGTCTTGGAATTCCTAGCTCCCGGAACTGTGAGAAATAACTTTCTGTTGTTTATAAGCCAGCCAGTCTACAATATTGTTATTGTAGCCCAAATGGACTGACACCGCCAAAGCCATTCTCTGTCTCCAGCTAGATGGGTCTTTAGAAAAGGCAAGTTCATGGGGTGCCTGGGTGGCTTAGTCATTAAGCATCTGCCTTCAGCTCAGGGCGTGATCCCAGTGTTCTGGGATCGAGCCCCACATCAGGCTCCTTCGCTGGGAGCCTGCTTCTTCCTCTCTCACTCCCCCTGCTTGTGTTCCCTCTCTCGCTGGCTGTCTCTCTCTCTGTCAAATAAATAAATAAAATCTTAAAAAAAAAAAAAAGAAAAGGCAAATTCAATAATATCTATAAAGGCCAAGGCCTCATCATACTCAGGCCCCCACAGGGTCTGGCTTCTGCTGTCCTCTGGGCCCCATTTCACCCTCTCCCCCTGACACACTCCCCTCAAGCCGCTCTGGCCTTCTCTCCATTCCTAGAATATCCACCATTGAGCACATGCTGTTCCCTCCTCCTGGAAGGCTTTCCCCTCAACTGGCCCATTCCTGTCCTTCAGGCCTTAGTTTAAATGTCATCTCTTCTGAGACCATCCCTAAAGTAGCCCCCCTCCTCTCTCCCCCACGTGCATTTCCTTCACAGCACTTTCGGCTGTTGTGTGCTTTTATTGATCTCTCAATAGAGCGTCAGCTTCACGAGGTCAGTTCAGTCCATCTCATTCGTTCTTCTCTGCAATGCCCGCACAGCGCTCATGAGCTCGTAGTAAGTAAACAGCTGTTGAATAAATGGATGGCTTTCCTCTCCACGAGAAAAGCAGGGCCTCTTTTTCCCCACAGTGTCTGGACCTCTGGCAACTGCTCAGCAAATGTTTGTTGAAAGAATGGACGGATGAACAAATGGAGGTGTGAAAGTGTGAGCAATCACGATCGTAGAAAGGGTTTGGGCTACATTTCAGGTTAATGGGCACATACACCGGAGACCTCTGAGGGGACCAAGCCTGGTGACTCTCATCTTGTTCACAGAGCCTAGAGAAACTTGCAGAAAGATATTAAAACGTAGAGGTCACCTGTCCTTGAAAAGCTTCCCCAAATCAGACTGGGTGTGTTTCCTCATTCAGCCACAGGGTGGCAGCCAGCTCGTCACTGCTGCCAGGGCACCCCCTCCCCCACACTCTGGCCCCAGGTGCAAAAATTACTGTTTGATTGTCCCCAGTGCTTCCCACACCCCACATTGCCAGGTGAGTCTGACTGCTTGGTTACCCTATAAGTTTCTTGCATTGAATATGAAGGTTATAGTTCAGCCTTGCCTATTCAGATAAGGTGTGTCAGAGCATGATCCCGAAGTGCAGGCAGACCAGGGAGCCTAGTTATGTATTCACTAGTATTTATTTATCGCTTGTATACAAGCATTTATCACTTGCATACACGGTACTTATTGGATTCCTAATATGTGCCAGGCATTGCCTGAGGTGCTTAGGGTACCTCATTGAACTAAACAGGAAAAGATCCTTTTTCTTGTAACACTCATATTCTAGCAATAAACATAAGAAATAGGGAAATTGCATAGCACATTAGAAGGTAAAAATTGTTAGGAGGAAAATAAAAGTAATGCAGGCTAGTGGGGACTCCGAGGCTGAGGGTCAGGAGAGCAGGAAGCAATTTTCAATAGGGTAGAACGGGTAAGCTTCATTGAGGAGGTGACTTTGAGTACAGACTTGAAGGTGAGGCAGTGAGCCATGTCTGTGCCTGGGGGAAGAACCTTCCAGTAGGAGGGAACAGCCAGTGCAAAGGCAGGAGCATGGCTGGCATGTCTAGGAACAGAATGGAAGTCAGCGTGCTTGGAGGGGAGCAGGGAAAGGGAAGAGAAGCAGGACACATGGGGTCAAAGAGGTAATGGGGTACTGACTTCCAGAGGGCCTTGTAGGGACCATGGAATGCTGGCTTTGACCCTGAGGGGCAGCGTGATCTGATGTAGGTATCCGATGGCTCCGTCTGCTAGAATGAGAATAGATTCTAGCTCTCCGGGACACATGCTTGGATTGCAGTCTTCCACCCCCTATTCAGAGAGGGTTATGAGACTTGCTTGGGCATTGAAATGTGAACAGAAGCAAAGTGTATCACTTCCAGGCAGAAGGGCCAATAGGCAAGTTCACCCGTACTCTGTGCCTGGCAATGCTCCAGACGGCGGCTGCTCTGCCAGCCTGGCTCTGGGAGAGACTATGATGATGCTACGGTCTGAAGGTGACCCCTACCCCCCACATTCATAGGCTGAAAACCAGCCCCCAAGGTGATGATATTAGGAAGGGGGGCCTTTGGGAGGCAGAGCTTTCATGAATGGGGTTAGTGCCCTTGTGAAAGAGGCCCGAGAGAGCTCTCTTGTCCCTTCCACCATGTGAAAACACAACGAGAAGACTCCAACCATGTTGGCACGCTGATCTCAGACCTCTCAGCCTCCAGAACTGTGAGAAATAAATTTCTGTTGTTTATAAGCCACGCTATCTATTGTGTTTTGTTATAGTAGCCCAAATGGGCCAAGACAGGTGAGCAGAGCCCTTCTCCAGATCTGTGCTGAATGTGAGTGTGGAGCAAAACCATTGCTGGTTAAGTGGCTGGGCTTTTTGGTTTATTTGTTACTGCAGCATAACTTGGTCTATCCTGACTGCTGCTAGAAGCAAGGAGTGATGGGGAAGACCTGCTAGGAGGTTACTGGAATCATCCAGATGAGATGATGGCAGCTCAGACCGGAGTATTGGCAGTGGAGTTGCTGAGGATGGTGGATTCTGGATATGGTGAATTTTATCCTGTTGGGTGCCGGATATTTTTATATTCATATAAACACTGTTATTTGGAAATAGTTTGATTCTTTCTGATCTTATGAGCTGCATTTAATCTAGGGTTAATTTTTCTCCACGACTGAGGCAAGATCCTTCTTGGGTACCTAAATGATCCTGCGGGCATTTAGAAATGGGTGGGAACCTCATTGTGGAGTTTTCTGCTCTTGCTGTTTGAGAAAGTCACTCTTCCTGCCCCTGTGTGAGCTCTGTGTGCCTTTTCCTCTATTTTTAAAGGTGGTTCTTTGCCTGAGCTTGAGTAGTTTCCTCATGTGCACGTGCTGATAAATCATCCCCTGAATACTCAAAGGGGACCCTCTAGATCTCTGGAATTTTCTCTAAGAATCTTTCTTTTCTCTAATGCTTTGTCCTGCAAACTCTAGCTGCCTTGGCTTCCCTACACTCCCAGCTTCTCTGAAACTCAGGGAGGCTCCCAAGGTTTCTCTGTCAGCTGTGGTTGGGGCATCATAGGGCTCCCCTTAATTGTTTCTTTCCTCTCTGGAGTCACTGTCTTTGTTGTTGATGTCCAATATGTCAACTGCCATGGCTTCATACATCTTATGCCACTTTTTAGTTATTGCAGATGGGAGGGTAAATCTGGCCTCTGCTAGTTCATCTTGACCAGAAGCCCTATATTGCATTTTGATACTGAAACCATGCAAAGGATTGCCCATCATTCATGAAACAATGCTATTGAAGGCAAGAGAAATTGCCTGATCTCTTCACATAGATGACATCAATTTCAAAGCAATGAGAGGCTCATATGACCTCTTGGCAACCTAATTTTCTCCTTTTGGTAGGACATCAAATAATGCTGTCTGTAGTAATTAATGGCATTTTGGAGTTGATAAAATATAACATTTCATGGTCTGTGTCTGAGGATTGCAACACCTGGAATCCTATGGGTCTATTTCTGTGGTCTTTTGTTTCTGTTGTTTCTAGTTTATTTTTGTCTTGTCTCCTCATGTCTTCAATTTTTTCCCCCTAGACATTTTATTTGAGAAAGTATTTGTAGAAATAGTTTGAGGCCTAACATGATATTAGCTTCCTTCATAAATGATTTTGGGGTTCCAGGCTTAGTCCTGCCAAGTCAGCCTGCCGTCAATCCATGGCTGGCTTCCTTCTGATTCATGCTTATTCCTAGAAGGGAGCCTACAGAGTCCCAGCCTGAAGTAGGGACTTTATGAAGGTCCCTACCTCTGGCAGGAATTCTAAGCTGTGCCAAGCTAGCACCTTGAACCTAACAAAAGGGCAATTGGTCACATTGGCAAATACCTCCAGAATAAGACTGGCCCTGAGTTCTTTGGTCACCAATCTGGGTTCCTGGCCCAGGACACATATATTATTATATCTTTGATGTTTTTTGAGAGATTTAAAAATATGTCCAGCTTAAAAAAAACTTATAGTACTATTAACCTACCATTAATATCACATTTGCATTTTTGTTAATTTGCTTATTTACACAAGTATTATACTGCACTTACCTTGGGACAGGCACCTCTAAGCACTCTCTATAACAACTCAATCCTTACAGCAGGACTACGGGGTAGATACTATTTTTGTTCCCATTTTGCAGACAAAGAAATTGAAGTACAGAGAGATTCAATGATTTGTTCAAGGTCTCACAGCTGATGAGTGGCAGACCCAGAATTTGAACTGAAGCCATCTGTCTGCAGAATTCCTGTGATCATGTCCATGGCTGCATGTGAATTTGTGGCCACAATGGTGACTAGTGTATGAAGGGACCAGTTTTCTGCTGGCGGCCCTGAGAAAGTCATGTTTAAGCAGAGAACTGATGGATAAGTAGGACTCACCTGATCCGAGGATTGGGAGGCAGACCACAGGTCCAGAGATGGAACATTCAAGGAATGGTGGGAAGGCGTTTGAGATGCTTTCCTTCCCTTCTCCCAGAAGGATGACTCCTCAGTTGGGCCTGTGGGATCAAGCAACCAGTCACCTGAAGCTCTGGCCACTTGGTGACACATCTTTGAACGGCTCCCCTCCTGTCCCTCCCTCCCACTCCCTCAATCTCGGTCTCCAGCCAAGTGCCTCCTCGGCCTCAAGGTCCACTTTCCTAGGACCCCGGCTGGACAAAGGCGTCCACTCTGGAGCTGTGAGGCGACCTCTTCTGCTGGGGCACTGATTGGCAGATCACGTGAAATGGCAGAAAAGGGTCAGACAGACCTCCCGAAAGAAGCAGGGATGGGAGTGAACACAGAGTCCTGGCTTCCTCTCAAGCCTGGGTTCAGAGTCTTCTGGAGGCCTGACATCTCTGTCTTGTAGTTAATCAAGACACCCAGTGTTCCCTTAGTCCCCCTTTGTACTTAATCCAATGTAGTAGGTATGAAACTGAGGCCACAGATGTAGGCATCCAAGAGAGAACTGATTTCTTAATTTTCTTAAATCGACTAATTGTTGACAGTCTCTCACCTGGGGGGTTGTTGGGGAAATTAATCTCAGCCACTCTCAAGGCAACCCCTCCCCTAGGCTCTGACAGGGCCGCTTCTTTCCAGCCATCGTATCCAGCCATTTTTGTGAATCTGCCCATGGCTCTAGCCCACGTGGTCCTTTCATGTCCCCTGCTCAGCACGTCCACACTCTGCTAGGGGTGCCGGAACTCTGGGGGGCACTTAGAGGACGCTGCAGGCCGGGGTCCAGCCTCTCTGGTCATCCCCAGGGTCTCTGCAGAACACCCATCTCTCCTCAAGGTGCAGCTCGAGAGGGGACACAGATCTCTTCTACAGACCCTTTCACTCCTCCCAAGCCTGGGGAGGAGAGCTCTTTTTGTCCTGGGGGAAATCCCTTGGTGATGCCCACCAGCCAGAGAGCCCAGGCACATGCCTGTGGGCAAACAGAGCTGGATGTATCACCTGGCACATCGAGCGGGACACACACCATGGGGAGCTGTGGCATCTGGGTAAGACAGGTTAGCGGGGGCTTATTAGAGAGTTGGGGTCTGTGTTAGGGGCTGTGGGGATTTGTTCTGGATTGGGTGCTATCAGAAAGTGGGGTAATTAGGCGATTGGGTAATCCTTTGTGCCCGGGAGGCGATAGTCGCTCAAGGGAGGTGGGAGGGGATGTTTGCTCATTTAAGGGATTGCTTGAGAGTCTGTTTTTATCTCTGCTTGGGTGTGACTAAGAAGTGGCCCTTTTGGTTCCGTTCCATCACCATCACGGAATATCCGCATCTGACACTGGCGTCCTGGGAGGTTGTGTGTGTTCAGGATGGACCAGCGCAGCCTGGCTGGGAGCAGGGGACCATCAGAACCACTTCTTTCTTTTTCATCCTCTTCTTCAAGCCTGTTCTCATTAGGGAAACTCTGTTCTTCCTTGGGTTTGGAAAGGAAAATGCCTTGTCTCAAATCTCCTAAGAGACAAGGAACCTGGAGCCTCCTACTTGCTTGAATTGGAGAGAGGAAGCATGTCTATAGGGAGGAAGTAGGAATTCGTTGTAGACATGTGTTTCTGGCCTCATGAGCTTGAGGTTTCTACTGAGTCTAACCAGGGTCCTAATGTCAGGAAGGGGACTTGGCTTTAGAGAACCAAAGTGCGGAGGAGGAAAATGTGGGGTCTAGAGTATATAGCCAGCAAGGCGTAATAAACCTGGATTCTAAAAAGTAGTTATTTAGTTGTAGACAGATCTTTTATGTTGAGAAAGAGGTACAGTTTGCATTGATGATATGAGTCCTGGGCCTTGATGTGCTGGAAAACATTGCAGCAAAAGAGATAAAGCAGAATAGAAGGAAATAGAAAGAAACCCAGAACAGGAGGGTGTGTTACAACACCTGTCTCCCTCTAATAGATCAAATAGACAGGAGATATATACGGACACAGAACAGCGATTCTTGACCTTTTTGGAGAATCTAATGAGCTCAATGAACACTTGCTTCAGAAAAACGTGCTTCTGCAGGTATGCCAGTATTTTTCACATAACTTGGGGGCTCTTTACGTCCCCTAGGAGCTCCATGAGTCCCTGACAGGGAAGACTTCAATCATAAACCAGCCTGAGTTTAGCAATCAGACTTAAATTTGAATCTCAGCTCCATGCTTCTCATTGTGTGACAAGTTACTGAATGCTTCTAAGCCCTAATTTTCCCATCAGTACCTGAGATCACAATAGACATTTCTTGCAGGGGGGTTTACATGAGCAAACAGGTGGAAAGGGCGTGGCACAGAGCCTGTCCCATGGCAAGCCCTCAATGGAGGGTGACTCTTACAACTGGTTTCATGGACATACATGAAACTTTCTACTTTGCAAACAAAGAATCTACCTTCTTTATGCTGTTCATGCACCAACTGCAAAAATGGATCCTACCTGAAGCCACTAAGAACAGTTAAACACAAAAGGGAGAAAGCATATTGTCCGTATTGCTTACCCGCGAGGCAATAAAACAAAGACATAAAGAACACTAATATAAGCTAAAAGAAAAAAAACTCAAACTGCTTAGAATTAGGAAAAACAAAAACAAAACCCGTTCTCCTGAATAGATCTTGGACCCAGGAGAAAACGAATGAAATGTGCCCTTACTGTAATTGAGAAGCTGTTGGTGTTTCTGCCTGGGGTACCTCAGTTTCCTGGTGTCTGGCAGCACCCAGGGCCATGTTCTTTTCACAGCAGAGCTGGGGACAGGGTGTGGAGGTTCCCGTAGGCACTGAGCAGTGCGGGAGGACCTGCGGGCCAAGACCAGGGGAGATGAGCCGCCTGGGAGTAGAGCCAGGACCCATGATGACTTTGACTGTGGCAATGGCCCTGGGCGTGAAATTAATCACAAGGGAAATGATTCAGGAAGCTTTACAAATGGATGCATTAAATGGCACTGGGGACAATTGGGAAGTACCGCAAGGAATGGAGATCAGTATTTGTTGCTCTGAACTAAACAGGCAAGTATAGAATATCAAGACACTGAATGGAAAACAAATGAAAATAATATAGGAAATGGAAGAAAGGAATTAATATGTTACAGAGTAAAAAAGGCAAAAGGAACAATTCGATGAGAGAAAGATATATAACTGAGCTGTACTTAAAAGCCAGCTGGTGCAGGGAGGGGCTGGAACGAATGGAAGGAAGAGCTCCGAGATGGATGGCTCTAGGTTGGAAGGTATTAAGTCAGGAGGGGGGTGGATCTTCCCGGCACTCCTAAGGTTTCTGCTCTGACAGAAGACTGGGCAATGCAAGACCGTTTTTGTAAATGTCCCTGGTGAATTAGTAGCCTGAATGTCAAAAGGAAGCAAGGTAATGAAGGCAATGGTGACAAGTGATTGAGACGCATTTGTTACTGGTCCAGGGACGGGTCCTGAGCCTTGGCGAGTGTGCTGGGGGAAAAGGTAAGAAGTGATCACGGACAAAGATGAACAGAGTTTTGCAAGAAGGCAGAATGGTCTGAGTGAGGAACTTTTCATCCTCCATAAAAGAATTGTGAGATTAGGGGCGCCTAGGTGGCTCAGTCAGTTGAACGTCTGCCTTCGGCTCAGGTCATGATCTTGAGGTCCTGGGATCGAGCTCCCTGCTCAGCGGGGAGCCTGCTTGTCCCCCTCCCCCACTCATGCTCTCTCTTATTTTCTCTCTCTCAAATAAAAAAATAAAATCTTTTTTAAAGAAAGAACTGTGAGATACATTTAAAACAAATCATTGCAGGGCAAAGAGCACCACCAAGCCCATTACATTTTCCAGATGATTATGGAAAAATCCTGCTGGATATGAAGATGGTAAGAGGTGCCAAATTAAATGCCAAGCATGCAGTGACTATTGTAGAATTCATTTAATAGCCAACATTAACTGCCTGCTCCCCACGTCCCAGGCACTATGGTCATAAGGACATCTAATACTTACCTGACACCTTCTGAGCTCTGGTCTAATCTCTGTACATATATTAGTTTATTTAATCCTTGCAGCAACAGTGAGAGGGAGGTGCCATTGTTCTTCCCATTCTGGAGATGAGAAAACTGAAGCACAGAAGAATTAAATAATTTCACAAGGCGAGGCCAGGATTATGGTGAGCTGAGTGAAGCACTCACAAAATTGAAAGGGGGTGCCAAAACACTCAGTAATAAAGGTAAATAATATATTCATGAAGTATTTATTAACAAACAAAATCAATGCAAAAAATATGACAGAAGTACCAGAATCTTCAATAAAGGCAGGATCTGCAAGGTCGCACAGTACCTAAGAAGCAGAGCCAGGATCTGAACCCAGACAGCTGGCTGCCGAATTCATGCTATTTACTACCCCGCACTGCATTCAGAATCGACCAGCGGGCCACAGCTGCCTTCTCCTCCACTCTATGCTCAGTGTCTCGCCCAAGCCTGGCATGGTAGGTTTGTAGTAGGTCTGCTGTTAAAGTTTGTTGACAGCATGTGAAATGAACACATGGGCCCTGTTCTTAAAGGACCCATACTCATCCAGCACGTGCCCATCCTAGGGTTATGCTAAGGGCTTGGCGTGTGTCACAGACACTGCACATACCTTATAGGGTACTCCTGTTATAATTAATACGTCAGGATAAAGGCTGTGGTTACGGATAAGTCACTGGCGGTGGGAGCGCAGGATTAGGAAGGATGACTTCAGTCCTGTAATGCCCATGGCAGGCTTTCAGAGGGGCTGACATTTGAGCTGGGCCTTCAGGAGGTGAGGGATTTCTCCAGCTGGGAAGGGGGGATGCTACCTGGAGACATGGCTGGGTACTCATGCATTGTTCAGTCAGGAAAGTTGGTCCACAGAGTCATGTTTATAATGCGATACCGTCTATGTCGAGAAACATTTTCCAAGTGTGCATATGCTGCATGCATGCACGGGGAAGGGTCTGGGGGGAGGAACAGCAAACTCCGGGGACAGCTGCATGAGGGTGTGGGAGACTGGGGAAATGTCCAGGGAATCCTGACCCTTTTTTCTTTCTTTCTTTCTTTCTTTCTTTCTTTCTTTCTTTCTTTCTTTCTTTCTTTCTTTCTTTCTTTCTTTCTGCTTTTCTTTCAGATTTTATTTATTTATTTGAGGAAGAGAGAGAGAGAGCATGAGTGGTGGAGGGAGAAGCAGACTCCCGCTGAGCAAGGAGTCCGACTCAGGGCTCCATCCCAGGACCCTGGGATCATGACCTGAGCTGAAGGCAGATGCTTAACCAACTGAGCCACCCAGGTGCCCCCAGGCTTTGCTTTTAAAGAATAAGAAGAGAGCTATTACTGCTTGTTTAATTAAAAATTAATTTTTCGAATAGATTGAGGAGGATCTCTAGGAACTCATATGGAGTAGTTTCTAAGATGTATTTTTAAGTGAATAAAAAAAACACAAAGTGCAAAAAAGTACGTACAGTATGTGATCTTTTTGTAAGAGAGAAATAAGAGCATGCATACATATCTATATGTACTTGTCCTTATTTGTTTTGTAAAAATGGAACACGGGAAGAGTAAGGCAGAAATAATGAAAATGAAAAAAAAAAAAGAAAAAGAAAAAGAAAAAAAAACCCCTAAATAATGAAAATGATCACCTATGGGAGTAAGTGTGAATAGGGCAGGGACGATAAGAATGAAAGAGTCACTATCTTTTTATAGTTACTTACTTTACAGCCATGTAAGTAGTTTACCTGATCAAAAAAAAATATTAAATGGCAATGTTGGGGAAAGCAAACTTAGAACTGACGCAGAGAGAAGCAAATGAACTTGTCAAATTGGTGATAACCATACAGACAAAGAAAGCAATTCCAGGGGCGCCTGGGTGGCTCAGTCGTCAAGCGTCTGCCTTTGGCTCAGGTCATGATCCCAGGGTCCTGGGATTGAGCCCCACATCAGGCTCCCTGCTCAGCGGGGAGCCTGCTTCTCCCTCTGCCACTCCCCCTGCTTGTGCGCGCTCTCTCTCTCTCTCTCTCTCTCTCTCTCTCTCTCTCTCTCTCTCTCGCGCTGTGACTCCATACTCAGTCGGATACAGTGAAAGGATGAAAGGAACCTCAAACAGATCACGAACTTTACTCAGTAGGGTTTCTGTGTTGGTGTTGTGTGTGCCATTGGTGTGGTAATTTGTGTGTACTGTGGAATGAAGTTAATATACTGATGTTATTGCAAGCCAGCGTTCTCCCTCTGGAAGAAGGAAGATATGATATGGAGGTGGGGGAAGTGCAAAAGAAACCTACGGTGTTGAACTTGAATCAGAACAACCATAAACTAATAACTAACACTGAACTAAGGCAGCAGCGAGCACCACTATCCCCCAGACCTTGGTTTCTAAATACATTACAAGTTGCTCCTGGATGGAATGGCTGATTCCAGGGTTGGGGCAGGGAGAGTACGAGGCGAGTCTGGGGCACAGGGAAGTGCTCAAGGACTGGTGGGGACAAAAATGAAGGAGAAGGAGGGCATATGAGTCTGGTTGAAGGGGCTCCCGCTGGCCAATTGGGGATGGTTTAGACATCAAAAGAGGAGCAATGGGAATGGATTATAATATATTGAATTTAAAAAATTCATGAGTTTGTAATGATACTGAAGAAGAAGAAAGAGAGTTCTCTTTTACAGCAGAGTGTCTCATAATAAATTTAGAAGGGATGAAAGAAGTAGAAAGCCACCATTTTTTGTAACCGATAATGGATTCAGGCAAAGATCATGAATGAATACTAAAACCAATAGGTCGTTGAGCAGAATATTCACATGGTCTTGAAGAACTGCTCCACATGTTACTTACCAATTATAGGAACGGGGTCCAGTGGAGCCATCTGGCAGACATTCCCTTCACTGAGTATGACAGCCATTGAGTTTGCCCTGTTCCAATCTCTCTTCAAGAGGACCCCCTGTGGGGGGCATATCTGGCTGACAGCCTCAGCTGCCACACCCTCGGACCCACCTCTGGTCCATTCAGGCCACGCTTAACCTGGGCTGCTACCAGCCAGGACAGAACACAGTGGGGGGCTGAGAACCGGACTTTTCTTGCCTTCTGTGGGATGCCCCTACTGGGCAACTTAAGCTTGGGGACTTCCCTTAGGTCTAGCCAAGAACTTTTTTTTTTTTTAAAGATTTTATTTATTCATTCGACAGAGATAGAGACAGCCAGCGAGAGAGGGAACACAAGCAGGGAGAATGGGAGAGGAAGAAGCAGGCTCATAGCGGAAGAGCCTGATGTGGGGCTCGATCCCATAATGCCCGGATCACTCCCTGAGCTGAAGGCAGACGCTTAACTGCTGTGCCACCCAGGCGCCCCTAGCCAAGAACTTTTATTTAAAGAAACAGCAAAGACAATCCTAAAATTTGTGTGGAACCACAAACGACCCCAAATAACAAAAGCAATCTTGAGAAAAAAGAACAAAGCTGAAGGCACACCCTGATTTCAAACTATATGACAAAGCTATAGTAATTGAAACAGTATGGTACTGGCATAAAAACAGACGCATAGACCAACGGGACAGAAATGAGAGCTTAGAAGTAAATCCATGCATATAGTCAGCTAATATTTGACAAGGGAACCAAGAATACTCAATGGAGAAAAGATAGTCTCTTCAGTAAAAGGTGCTGGGAAAACTGGATAGTCACATGCAAAAGAATGAAACTGGATGCCTATCTTATCACTCACAAAAATTAACTACTCAAAATAGATTAAAGACCTATGTGTAAGACCTGAAATTGTAAAACTCCTAGAAGAAAACATAGGGAGAAATGTCTTTGACATTGGTCTTGGCAATAAGCTTTTGGATATGACACTAAAAGCATATGTAAGAAAACCAAAAATAAACAAGTGAGGCTACGTCAAACTAAAAATCTTCTGCATAACAGAAAAAATAATCAACAGAATGAAAAAGCAACCTACAGAATGGGAGAAAATATTTGCAAACCATCTCCCTGATAAGGGGGGTTAATATCCAAAATATATAAGGAACTCATACAGCTCAACAGCCAAAAACAAATAATCCAATTTAAAAATGGGCAAAGGACCGGAATAGGCATCTTCCCACAGAAGACATACAAAGGGCCAACATTTATACGAAGAGGTGCTTAACATCACTGATCACCAGGGAAATGCAAATCAAAACCACAATGAGGTATCACCTCACGCTTGTTAGAATGTCCGTTATCCAAAACACAAGACATAACAGGTGTTGGTGAGGATGTGGAGAAAAGGAAACCCTTGTGCACTGTTGGTGGGAATGCAGACTCATGCAGCCACTCTGGGAAAGAGTATAGAGATTCCTCAAAAAATTAAAAGTAGAACTACCATATGACCCAGCAATTCCACTACTGTACATACAGACAAAGGAAATGTAATCGCTGTCTTGAGGAGATCTCTGTACCCCCATGTTTACTGCGGCATTATTCATGGTAGCCAAGACATGGAAACAACCTGCTTATTAAGATGGATGAGTGGAAAAAGAAAATGTGATTATATATTTCTCTCTCTCTCTCTCTATATATATATGGTGTACAAATGAGGTACACACACACACACACACACACACACACACACACACAGGAATATCATTCAGCCATAAAAAAGAAGGAAATCTTGCCCTTTGAGATAGTGTGAATGGAACTTGAGGGCATTATGCTAGGTGAAGTAAGTCAGACAGAGAAAGACAAATACTGTATGATCTCACTTGTGCATGGATTCTAAAAACCCGAACTCATAGAATCAGAGAATAGATTGGCTATTGTCAGGAGCTTGCAGGTAGGGGAAATGGGTGTAGGGGGACACAGTTCCAGTTATAAGATGAATAAGTCCTGGGGATGTAATGTACAGCATATCTAGTTAACAGGACTATAGCTAACGGTACTCTTTTGTCTGCTTGGAAGTTCCTAAGAGAGTAGATCTTAAAAGTCCTTAGCATGCGTGTGTGCACAAACACACACGCACACACACACACAAATGGCACCTACATCAGGCCATGTGTGAACTAACCTTACTGTGGGAATCATTTTGCAATATACACATATACCAAATCAACACTTCATACACCCTAAACTCACACCATGTTATATGTCAATTATATCTCGATAAATCTGGGGGGAGAAAGGAAGGCAATCCCCCCAAACCGTTTAATGCTGTGCTCTTCTCACTTTCTCTGTCGGTACCTGTAGTCCAGTGTGTGCAGGGTCTCAGCTCCGTGAGGTGGGCCGCGCTAGCGTTCCCGTGGCGAAGCGTCAAGTGAGCATCGCCGTCGTTCCACGTCACCACGTTTGTGGGGGTTTGCTGCAACGGCCGTAGGAAACGACTGGGATTCCCTATTACAGATGAGGGAATGGAGAATAACTCACAAAGGTTATTCAACCCGCTCAGCAGTGCACTGGTTAGAACAGGCCAAGCGATGCTGTGGTAACAATCAACCCTAGATCTCATGGACAAGAATTCCTTTCTCACTCATGTAAGGCTGGCCGTGAATCTCAGCAAGTCTCCAGGGCTGCTCTTCTCCATGTGGGGGCTCAGGGATCCAGCAAATTAGATCCTAAGGCTTTTTTCAACGCCCACGTGAGGCTTCGTTGGTGGCCCTGGGAGGGAAGGGGGCATCGAGAGAATCGCCTATGTGCTTTTCACTGCTTTGGTCTGGAGGTTACCTCTGACATTTCCATTCACATGTCGCAGGCCAGACTGGTCATGTGACTCTGCCTCATGGCAGGAGGCTGAGGAATATAAGGAAGCAAATGGAATATTTGATGAGTCATCCTATCCACACCATAACCAGTAGAGATGGAAATGAAATTTAATTAAAATAACACTAACTAGCATTTCCCTAGCATCTTCCACGAGCCAGGCCCTATACTAAGTGTTGGGCACGTATCATCCTAAACAACCCTGTGACCAATGCACTGTTATCCTTATTTTAAAGATGAGGAAAATGAGGCCCAGAAAAGTTCGATAACTGGGCCAAGGTCACACAGCTGGTAAGTGGCAGAGCTGGGACTTGAAGGGGGTGGTCTGGCTTCGAACTGCACTCTTAGCCGCCATGCTGTTCGGATGCAAAGGGCAGCCTGCCTACTAACCGTGAGGGATGTCCAGCCTGGCCAGAGCATGAGAACGAGGGACCGTGACGCTTGCGGGGGCCGATGAAGCAGCACGAGCCACAACACAAGGCCGCGGTGGGCCCCCGAGGGCGCTGTGCAGGGAGGCATACTTAGATCTGCGTTTCTGCAGTTGTGGGATGGAAAGCCGGCCAGAGTGGGGCAAGAGGTGGTGAGGAGACTGGCAAGGAGGAAGTGCCATTGTTCAAGACAGGATGGGGGCGCCTCATTGAAGATGCATCCTGGGGGGATGGAGGGAAAGGAGGAACCTTCAGGTCCAGAGCTGGCTCCTGGTCCCAGCCCCCCACCCTGGCTCTGGCTGGGGGTCAGCTGTCACCTTCCGAAACGAACTGAATTCCAGTGGAGGCAGCGGGGCTGGCTAAAGGCTTGGATGAGAGCATGAGGGAGCAGAGAGAGTGAAGAAAGGCGCGTGAACCCTCCTGTCCACAGATACGTCTCTGGAATGGGAGTCAGGAGCTGTGGCCCCAGGATGGTTGAACGTGGCAGTGAGAGGCAGCCGAGTAAGCAGGTTACATGCACAGGCTTATCTCTGTGTGACCCTGGGTAGTTTCCTTATCCCCCCGTGCCTCTCATATACACTGGGAATACAAATAGCATTTACTTCAGGGGGTATCATGAGGGTTAAGTGAGTTAGTTTGGGGAACACCCCTACAACAGGACAGTGCATGACGCACAGTGAGCACGTGGTAAGTGTTGGCAGCCCTCATCATAAGGGAACCACGCTGCCTGGGACACAGATGATGTTCAGTAAGTGTTACTTTCACTCTTTTCCTCTCTCCTTCCCCAGCTGGCAAATAGAGGCTGGACTTTGGGGAGTTGACCTTGGTTCTGCTACTGAATAACTGAGTGACCTTGGTCAGACCAGCACACTTCGGGGAGCCTCAGTTTTCTCTTCTGTAAAAGGGAAACTGGAAGGGTTACTGAGGATTAAATGGGATGACTTATGAAGAGCTTGGCACACAGTAGGTGTGCATTAAAAGTAACTTTTACTAACTATTAACTCAAGCTTGGGGTCCTTTGGGCTCTTGGCTCTTAAATCATGAGTCATAATATCCTGACACCTGCCAGATGGGGGCACTCACTGCTTTGTTATTCCTTATGTGCTCAGGGAGGCCCTCCTCCAGCATCGGGCTGACTCACCACCAGAGGGCTTTGCGACCTCTCTTAAAAAGCAGCCTCGAGTGGAGGGGCAAACACATTAGACTCTAACTCGTTTCTCAATCGATTGTTTCCTCGTCTAAAATGAGAGGTCAGACAGCCCATCCCTCTAAGCTCCACGTGGCTGAGACGGGCACGCCCACTGCAGGTGCCTTGCTGGGTCCTAGCTTCTAGAGAGAACATGCCCCAGACACACAGGTGAGCCCCTGCTGGACCGTCCAGGGGAAAGGGGAGTCATCTGGTGGCAGTGCCGTACCAGACCGGCAGAGCCAGAGATGTGCACTCAGCCCATTCATCTGCCTTCTGCTGCACGAGCCCCCACAGATGCGCAAGGTGCAGGGAATGATTCAGCTCCAGCTCTTCTAAGTGGGTTTCCACTCATTCACAATTTATTATGGTTTCACACAGGGGGCTGGGATGATGCTTAATGTATTCTGCAAGGCTTGCTTCTGCAAGAGGCAGGAGGCAGGGATGGGGGGTGCTTCTTCACTGAGTCCTACCTGCCCAACCTAATGCTAAGGGCCCTGCGAGGGTCAGAGGGACAGTGACTTGCCCAAAGTCACACAGCTAGAGGGGGCAAACCGGATTCGAAACCTGGCTGTTGGGCTCCACACAAACCTTAATGTGCCCCCAGTCCCCATTCAATCCCAAATTGGCAGCCTTTGTGGAGGGTGGGCGCTGTGCCCAGGCCTCTGCTGGCGTCTCTGGAAGACCCAGGGAGAGCGGCCAGTCTTGCCGGCAAGATAGGGCACATTTGTTGCTATTATTATTTATCACCGCCTTCTGAAACCCTGATCCAGAAAACTGGGAAGGAGGAAGAGGAGCAGGGTTTCTCCCACCCTTACCAAATTGCTGATTAAAAGAAAATTTTCCTTCAATAGTTCAGTTTGGGCCTCTTAAAACCGTTGTCTTTTAGTCGTTTAACTAAATAAACATTTCCGTGAACATTTGTGCAGATTCTCGGTTGTCTTGTCATTTTTTCCCCTAACGACGGGTGTTGTGGCCAGAGTCTGTGCTGGAGTTACGCTGCCCTAGTTTTCAATTCTGACTATGTTGCCAAACAAGCTGTGTGACCTTGGACAAGTAATTTACCCTCTCTGTCTTCTCTCCTTCATCTGCGATGTAGGAAAATTAGAGTATCTTTCTCACAAGGTTCTTTGGAGAGCTTTCAAAATCTATTTTTCATGATGAAACATTTCAAATGGGGGAAAATACAAATAAGAACATGGGGAATAAAACAATTTGAAATCCCATGTGCACATCTTGCAGCTACAATAGTCTTTGACTTTTGGCCACTCGTTTCATTAATTCTTTCACCACACCACCCCCTTCCTGCTGGATTACTTTGAAGCAAATACCTGTCATCACAGCATTTTATTTGTAGTATATATTGCAATATATAACTGTAAAAGATAAGCGCTCTCTTTTAAAACGTAACTTTTCTCTGCGGCCAGGATTTTCCATAAAATTTCCTCGATGTGATGTAACTCCCAATCCTGCCATTAGAACTCTTCAAGAATAATTATAATGAACATTCCGAATGCTTTTCCTTGTTACCTCTTGCTGGATTTTTTTTTTTTAGATTGTATTTATTCATTTGAGAGAGAGAGGGACAGCAGCAAGGGAGAGGGAGAAGCAGACTTCCTGCTGAGCAGGGAGCTCGACGAGGGACTCGATCCCAAGACCTGGAAATCATGACAGGAGCCAAAGGCAGCCGCTTACCCGACTGAGTCACTCAGGCGCCCCGGGAGCTGGATATTTTTGAATGCAACCACATGCAATATTGGACCATGAGTCTACCGTGTTGGGTGCCATTGCAATCATATCCCTGGGGATCATTCATTGAAGAGGAGTGCTTACTGAACTATATGTTTTTACAGCCTTTTGAGGCAAGAATGACTAATGTCATCTGTAGGCAGGGAAAAGGAGGCACAGAGAGGTGAAGGATTTTCCCAGGTCACACAGCAGTGGGCAATAGAGGTAGAGTTTGAAACTAAAGCCCGTCTGACTCCAGAGCCCATGCTTTTTCCTCTGACCCGTGCTGTTATCTTTGGAATTCTGGTTGGCTTCTCTGTTTCGGTTGTAAATTCTTTAAGGTAAGTGCTGCACCTTAGAAGTCCATTTCCATAGTCCCCAACTGTTTGATGATTGACTAATAGTCCCGAGTAGTCCCTGCAAAGTGGTGTGCAAGTGCAGAGCTTTTCATCCCCACCACCATCATCGGCTTGCACGACAACAAGTGCTTGTGGGAAATCTCTATCCAGGCCTATACTCAGACCCCACGGAAGGTACAAGACACAATGTCTGCCCTCAAAGTTACTTAGACAGTTTGCCACGTGTCAACGTGAACATAATGGCAATAAGATGGGAAAATGGGTTGGGTATCTTACTGCCTCTGAGGGTGATTTCTTATCTGTCTGGGTGGCCTCATACTCCACAGGAAGGCGAAGGTGTGGGTGTGGGCTGGACAAGTATTTGCCTGTGCCCGCCTTGGGCCACGGGCAGTCCTGGCATCTGGAAAGATAGTGGGAAACATGACAACGGGGCAGACAGACAGTAATATAGACAGACAATATACAGCAAATGAAGAAAACCATGTGACATGTCGAGATTGTGGTAAGTGCCAGAAGGAAATAAGGAGGTCGATGTAACAGAAAGTTATGGGGTCGAGGAAACCTACTTCTGACGAGGGTAGTCAGGAAGACATCTCTGAGAAGGTGGCATCTGAGCCAGGACCTGCCCGTCGAGCCAGAGGCAGCCAGGTGAAAAGCCACAGAAGCCTCATTTCAGGCAGAGGAAACCGGACGTGCAAAGGCTCCAACATACGGCAGAGCCTTATGTTCGGCTCTAATCCGGCCTCACTGCCCAGAGCTCAGGGGACAATTTCTTCCCTGTAGGAGGGAGGAAACACTTTCTCAAGAGGCTCTCAGTTTGCCTTGGCCAGGATTGGGTCATCTGCACATTCTAAACCAATTCCAGATAAGGAATTTGGGATTACCTGATTAACTCGAATCAATCAGTTTCTCTTCTTGGAGCTATGGAGGGATGATCTGATTGAAATTGGAGTTTAAATAGCAAGGAGGAGGAAGAGGAGGAAAGGGTATTACTTGGTGTGATGGCTTCCGTGGTACTGGCTGGGTGACCAATAGCATAACACAGAAGTGATGACATCTCACTTCTGAGGTTACGTTCTGGAAGACCATGGTTTCTCTCTCGGCTGGTCTATCAATCACTTGCACACTCTTCCCTTCTCCTGGATTGGTAGCTCTGGGGAAGCCATGTCATGAGCAGCTCCGTGGACAGACCCACAGAACCAAGAGCTGAAGCCTCTGGCCAAGAGCCACATGCATGTGCTCAGAAGCAGACAGCCCAGTCCCTTCAGAGACGGCAACCCCACGAGACGCCTGGAGCCAGCAGCTAAGCTGCCCCTGACGCTTGGAAACTCTATGAGATGATCAGCGTGTGTTGTTTTAGGCTGCTAAGTTTTGGGGTAATTTATGTCGGTAGATAACTGACATACAGCCGGGGCACAGCCGTGGCTACAGCTGTGCCCCCACCCAAGCGGCTCTTGTCCTTTGTCCTGAGAGTCACAGAGCATCGTCTCCTAATCTGTGCGTGTCTCTTCCCCCCACGTGCTTGTGAATGCCTTGGTTCGTTACTTCCCTATGCTCGGGGGTCTAGAGCGTGTATGTGTGCCAGTGTGTGTATGAGTGTGTGCGCGTGTGGGCGTATGCATGTGTGGTGCAGTCGAGTGGCCAATCTTCTCCTTCGAGGCTCCTTCTGACTGGGCTGTCCCTGGACCCAGGCATGGTTTGTTGCCAGTGTGTGTCCCTGCTCTGGCACGGGCCTGGGCACAGAGTGGCCTCAGAGAACACAGTGGGAATCCATGAAATTACCAGGCTGCTGGGGCAGGCGAGAACTTGGCTGCCCGGACAACCACAGCACGGAGAACTCAGAGCAGCCTGGGCCCCGCTGAGGAGCTGGGAGGTTTGGCAGGAATTTCTCTGGGAACTGGCTTGGGGAGGCACAAGGCAGTTTCTCTTGTCACCATCTTGGAAAGAGGGCACCCAGAGCATGGGGCGGGGCTGGGTGAGGCAGATGAGTGCCCTTGCCCGCTCAGTGCATGCCTAGGGACAAAGCCTTCCCACTTCCAGTCTTCAGCGGCATCTCACCATAATTCTTCCAAGTCTGCCTTTCGTTTACTGATGACCTACTATGTGCCGGTCTCTTGGCTAGACATTTTCTGCCCAGCTCTGGTCTATAAGCCTCATGATAGCAGATGCTGTGACTGTCTTGTGGATAACATAGTGCCTGGCACGTAGTAGGCACGTGATACATACTTTGTGAGTGAATGAATGAATGAGTGACTAAGTGACTCTTGCTGACTCCTCATATAAAAGATAAAAGGTTAGCCATGGGAAGAGGTAGGCAAAGAAAGGGTAGGTGGAAGGATGGGTAGAATGGGAAGAATATTCCAGGCACAGAAAACAGCATGTGCAAAGGTCCTGGGGTGAAAAAAATTTTATGATTGGGATCCATGCCTCCTTGGCTCCATAGGTAGCTCTTCCATTATATCCTATGGTCCTCTGGGGTAAGTCCTTTTGTTACCACTATTCTCAATTTGAAAAGTTCTTCCCATCCCCTCCAAAGGGGTGAGGTCATGGGGAGTATAGAGTGTCCTAGTTTGAAGAACAGGCTGCTTGGGCCTGGCTCTGTCACTAAGTAGTTGTGCTTACCTGGGGTGCTTGCCTGAGTCTCCTCATTTGCTAAATGGGGATTATAGCAGACCTACCTCATAGGGTTCTTGTGTCACTCAATGAGTTTACAGATGTCAAGTACTTAGAATATGTCAGGTATTATCTGGTGGGGAACAGAGCCATGCAGAGGCAAACCCAATCTGGGTACCTTAGGAGGGCAGGCCTCCTGGGATGCAGCCAGGACAAGGGGAGGGTTGACCACCCCTGCTCAGAGTGAAACATGCAGTTAGGCCCTTTTGAGACCCCCTCTTCTGCCCGAGTCCCCCAGTCCTCTGCCCTGATCAGAAAGGACTTTCGGTGTAAAGGATTTGTCCTTGGCGTGAGGCCCCTAGCTTCTGAGAGTTGGAGACGATGTGCAGGGCCCATTGTCTCCATTTTCAGACAGTTCCAGACAAAACCAAGCGCGACTGCCTCAGAAGAGCATAGGAGTGAGACGAACCTACTATTTTAAGGCAGCGGTGGTGGGAGCTCCAAAGGTGCTGTATGTGTTCTCTTCTCACAGGCTTGTTGGAGGAGCTGAAGTCAGCCTGAGAAGCCAGGCGGCCAGGGCAGGTGAGGGGACGCCCCCCCGCCAACGTCCCACCAGCTTGGCTGACGCACAGACAGACCCCGAGAAAGCCAAGGTCGAAGAGGAAACCAGGCATAGCAGGGAGACTCTCAACAAGGGCAGAGAAAATGTTTGAAATCACAGGCCGTGTCACTGCCCTTAGAGATCAGTGAGGCCCATGTCTCCGTTTTGCAGACGCAGAAACTAAGGTGCAGAGGTGGGGGGGGGGCGGACGAGAGGCAGAGATTCCTTTTCTTTGTAAATTGATACAAGTCTTTTGTTTTAAATATCACCATATTGAATAGTTAAAAAATGCAGGGCGTCTCAGTGCTATGGTCCTTTGGGGCATTTAAAAAGAACAAAACAGATCTGGGTGAGCTGACTTAGATCTCTTAGATTTGTTAACAGAAAAGAAAGTTACAGAAGAATAGGTACGGCATGTTGCTATTGACGGCGGAACAAAGCCAAACCAGGATGACATATTTCTTTTTTTTTTTTTAGTGATTATTTATTATATTATGTTAGTCACCATACAGTACATCCCCGGTTTCCGATGTAAAGTTCGATGACTCATTAGTTGCGTATAACACCCAGTGCACCATGCAATACGTGCCCTCCTTACTACCCATCACCGGCAGGATGACATATTTCTATATGTCCATGTATTGAAAGGTCTCAAAAAAGTTCTGGAAGGATGATCACCGGGTCAAGTTGGATGGCCATTTTCCATGGGGACTGGATGGGGAGTGTGGGGCAGAGGGAACCTCCATTTCGTTGGGATTGTTTGGATTTTTAAGAGAATATTTTCATATATTTCTTGTGCAATTAGAACACAGAATACAAAATATTTTTTAAAAAATTTGTCAAAGGCTTGTTTGACCCTGGGCTCAGATTTGTCCAGAAAACATTTCTTTTCTGGGTATCAGACCAAATGAAACCCTGACCTCTGCTCTCTGAAGCTTTATCTCCCCACATCCCACCATGTGTGAGATTTAGTGAAATACAGAAAAATGATGAAAACGCTAATTAAAAGACACTCACCCACTCCCTTTGCCCGAAGGCCGTGAGAAGATGGGAAGATGCTTTTTCTCAGGATGCCTCAGGCTTCCAGGAAATTCCCAAGCCCTGGGGGCAAGGCTGATGGGGGTGCACCCCCACACAGTCGTTAGAAGTGGGGAGGGGGAGCCCCTGGGCTCTATCTCCTGCCTGCTCTGGGTTTCCTCCACTCTTTGCCTTGAGATGAGCAGTCAGCACCCTGGGTGCTCTTCCCAGGGCGATGCAGTTACCATGATTTCACTATGTTCATGTATTTGATTTTTTTTAAGTTAATTTTTAGGAGCACAAATCAAACAAGAGTACATTCTTTTCCGGGGAAGAGTACTGCAGACGAGGCTCCAGCCCCTTTGAACAACCCCCCATCTCTGAGGTGCCCACAGTTAGCAGTTGGGCGTGGATCTCCTAACAGACGTCCCACTCTGCATTCCTATCTGGTTATTGGTACTTGTGACACTATCGATGGCGTTGTTGCTGTGTGTGTGCGTGCGTGTGTGTGTACGTGTGTGCGCGTGTGCATGTGTGTGTGCGTACGTGCGTGTGTGCATGCGTGTGTGTGCGTGCATGCGTGTGTACACGTGTGTGCGTGTGTGCGTACGTGTGTGCATGTGTGTGTGCGTGTGTCTGGATGGCTGTGGAGCGTCACTGGAGCAGGTGGTGCACACTGGGTGGCTATTGGGTGATGCCATGAGACTGACACCATGAGGCGACACGCTTTGGTCCTGTTCCTACTTTGCCCATGGCCTGGCACACAGCAGGTGCTCACAAGGGCCCCTCGCCTTCACACTCAGGCATTGTCTCGTGCCTGGGCACCTGGGGGCCACCTCCAAAGCCCCAACTCAGTCCGTGTTCCCAACCGTGCCTTGGGAGGAAGGCTTGTGGGTGTCCAGACTGGGGAGTGGCCTGTCAGAGCCACGGCGGTGGGAGGGATGGCTCAGGGGGTCTGAGTTTGCCCCGGATCTCCCAGGGAGAACATAATAGTGGAACGGGATCTGGGGAGAAGCGGGATGGGGGAGAAAAGGGCTGGGGCTCTTCGGAGGGGCCTGGAGGACACGTAGCAGTTTTGAGGTGGGGGTGCAGGCAGGCCCCTGAGGGTGCTCCGTGGGAAGGCCTGTGCTGGGGGCTCGGGTCATGACCATGGGGAGGCTGGGAGAGGAGGCCATCAGACGTCTGGACCGTGTCAAGAAGATGATCTGGAGTCCACTCTGAGCAGCCGTTGCGAGGGAAAAGGGACCTCCTTTCCATAGGAAGCACGCCCTCAGCCAGAAATAGGACAACGCACTTCCCTTACTTCTGTGAGATTAATAATCAGATTAACTAGGCCCGAGTCCTGGCTGGGCCACTTTCCAACTCTGCATTTTGGGACCAGTCCCCTCTTGGGGCTTCACTCTCCCCACCTGCGCAACCACATTCTGTCCCTGGCACATTGCGTGTTCTCAGCTAGCCTCAGGTTATATTTACGGACACAGGGGGCACCGCTGTGTGTAAGATCGCGGTGCAGAGCTCTGGAATGAACTTCAGTTGGATAAACATATATTGGTCGTCAGCTGGGTGCCAGTGTCAGTTAGGACTCTTGGGTTGCAAGTGACAGAAGAGAAGCTCCCATAAGGGAACAGCCCCAGGGTAGCTCAATCCAACACTTCTTGGTTTCTCTCTGTCTATTGTGTGGGTTGTCTCCCTCAGTGAGGCGTCTGTCCTCAGGCAGCCCTTCCATCTGCCAGCAGCACCCAGAGTTACATCTTCCTCATTCACATCACATAGGGAAGGACAAGCCCCTGTTTCAGCATTTTCAGGAAAGCCTTGAAATTCATTCCAGCAGGTCATTTTGGGTTCCAGGCCCTCCCTCAATGGGTCAGGTCTATGGACACTTTGAGTAGACAGGCTGGTTACAGGTCAACCCGGGTATGGGGTCAGTCAGCTTCTCTGACTGCCCCATAGACTGAGGGTTGGGGAGGAAGCTGGATGGCAAAACCCCAGTGCCCCTGAGGCAACAGGAGCATTGAATCTTTATTCTGGGCCGGCAAGGTTGGAGAATGGAAGGCATTTCGGTAGAATGGAGGCAAGGATGGAGATGCCCATGTCCACACACTCAGGTGCTGGGCCACCTGTCATGGAAGGACAGGTGCAACACCACAGTGCCTTAAAACTCACGCTCTGAGGATTGTAGCTTTTAGAATCTGGATTTCCCAACAGAGAACAATAAGATCGATTATTTCATGAATGAGAAGACAGGAAGTCATGACCTGTCTGATCACACAGAAGCTCTGTGGCAGAGCCGATGGTAGAATTTAGGATTTTTGACTCCCAGGGGAGTACTCAGTCAGGTATGTGATTCATTGCACCAAAGGTCACATTCCTGGGGTTGGAGGTGGTGAGTAAATGATCTAAGTGGAGGTGTGTAGGGGCTGTGCTATTGGGGATCGGCCCAGCATGTCTTTTCATTGTCCTGGTGGGCTGCCGGGGGAGGGTGCCTGGAGCAGGCTGGGCCCCTTTCGTCTGATGTGTCTCCAGGCTCTGGCTTGATAGACTTCTGTTTATTCCCCTGGTGGAGAATCCTGGAAGTACTCCCTAAATTCTTGGCGTTGTCTCTCTGGTGTCATAGAAAGAATGTGGACACAAAGCCAAACACACCGGTCACTTGTTAATCTGTGTGACCTTGGGCAAGTTACTTCACTTCACCGTTGATTCCTCAGCTGTGTAACGAGATCAACCACCCCTATCTCTCCAGAGGGATGCGGGGCAGGAATGAGATAAGACTCATGACATGTCCAGTACGATGCCTGCCCTTGGCCAGTGTGTGGCCTCCATTGAATGGCCCGGTGTGCATGACCCCCAGTGGAGCACAGCCAGTCCATCCCTGGGCACATGCTTGCCCTCATGGTAGCTCTAGGCTTAGTACTAGGGCTGGGTCTAAAGATTCTGAGGGAGGAATGCGGGTTCTGCCTGGCATCTGTGGGTGAGCTGAAATTGCTTCTAGAATGATCTAGGCCAGCCTGGGTGCACCGGTCCTGCCCACTGACCGCCCACCCTCCCTAGCCCCGCCTCCTGCCAAGATGAGCTGCAGGGTTAAGATTGGGTGACTCATGCACAGAGAGGGAGGCCAGGTCAGGAGATCTAAACAAGACAGAGAAAGACTTCTTTTTCCCCCCAGTGATTATGAGCAGCTCCGAAAGGGACCCACGCATCATCAATTATTCATGGGGCCTTGAAGGAGGCCATACAAAGAGCCCAGCTGGGAAGCAGGGTGGGGTGATGGAGTAAGAAGTGGGAGACTCTTCACCCTGCCCCAGCCTGGGATAAGCTAAGCTGAAGCATTCTGGGGTGACATGGGCTGGCTTTCTAGAGGATTTGCCCTGGGAGTGGCAAGCAGTAGCAGGCCTTTCACAACTGCCGTGTGGTGGCAGTCCCGCTGTGCTTGGCCTCAGGGGTGGTTAGCCCCATTATACGGTTGAGCAAATGAGGGGCAGAGAGATGAAGTGACTTGCCCAAGGTCACACTGCTGTGAAGTGACGAAATTGGAAATGAAAGAACGGGACTTGCTCCTATGAAAAGGGGATCAATGTGTTTTCAGCATCTGCTATGCTCCGGGCACTGTTCTGGATGCTGGGGGGTACAGCAGCAAACAAGGCAAAGCCTCTACCCATGGGGCTTGTATTTTATTTGTAGGATGACACTCAATAAGCAAGCAATAAGTATGAAATAATTTTAGGTAAGGATAGGTGCTATGAAGAAAACAAGCGGCTCAGCAAATACAAAGAACGAGAGATAGGATGGTGTGCAGGGACAGCCTGCCATTTCAATTGGAGTGACCAGGGAAGGCCTTTCTGAGGGAGCAACACTGAAGCTAAAACCTGAATAAAGCAAGGAAATGAACCCTGCAAAGATCCAGAAGAGCAAGCCAGGTCAGAGAACAGCAAGTGCAAAGGCCCTGGGGCTGGGAACTTGATGTGTTCAAGACCCTACAAGAATGCTGGTGTGGGGCAGTGAGGGAAGGGTGGTGGGAGAAGGGGTCAGAGGGGAATAGGGGCTAGAACATGAAGGACCTCAGAGGCACGGTAGGGAGAGAGCCTTATGGAGGAACATGAGATGCTATGACCCCTGAGTGGGCAAATTCCTACTGTGCACATCTGGTTTCCTCTCCTTCTGGATCGGGTCAGTCCAGGCTTCCTGGCCTCCTTTCCCTCGGAAGCACCACAGAGGGACAGGGAACACTCAGCCTGCAGAAGACGAGGATTCGGAGCACACAAGTGTGTCATCACACACCAGAAGAGCTGCTGCCACCATCCTCCGCCTCACCCCTACCCTTCTGTTAGCCCAGCTGCCCGGTGCCAGACCTGAAAGACGTGCACATTATCTTGTTGAACGTATGCTTCAAGGCAACCCTGGAAGGGGGTATCCCTACGTTACAGATGAGAAAACCGAGGCTCAGTGAGGATGGACTTACTGAAGGTCGCACAGCTGGAAATGGAGGCATCAGAGAGGATGCACTTAACCCAGGGCAGGTCTTTGAAGAGCCTGACCCTCTGCCGCTGGGAGCCCCTCCAGACCGCAAGCCCCACCCCCCTCCCCGCAGAAGCAGAGGAGCCGTTACTTCCATCTCCAACTTCCCTCTCTCACGCTTCCTCCAGGGACCCTGGACACTCCATTAGCCATTAGCATTATCAGCCTCTGATAGGGAACCACAAACCCTGCTGACCAGGGAATTTCTGGCAAGAAATGCCATCCCAGCACCCTCTTGACCCATTACTAGCTGAACAGCTGTGAGAACGGAAAGCAGGGATTCTCTTAGAGTGGGAATGAGGCTGGAGCCTTGTAGAAGTAGGTGCAAAAGCCTTAAAATGTCCACTTATCTTTTGGGCCACCCAGAAATTCCATTTCTTGAGATGTGTGCGGGGAAATGATAGGATATGTGCAAAGATACGTGTACACACACTGGGGACACATGGTGCAGACAAACCAGCTGTTTATGACCGCTGCCCATTCCAGCTGGCTGGTGTCCAAACCCAGACCATCACAGTTGTCAGATATTTTGAAAGTCATTCTTTGCACTTAAAGATGTGCATCCCTAATGTCAACAGGGAGAAACTGGAAACAACCTTAGTGTCCAAAAGGGGGATTGGCTAAATAAATGAGACGTACATTCGCTCATAGACAACTGTGTAGCAATCAAAAGTTATGCTTCTAAAGAACATAAAAGGGTACAGGGAAATATTTATAACCCATAGTTAAAAGAAAAAGGGTTACAAAACAGCACGTTCCTAGTCTAGAAGACCCCATATAAATTTTTCTGATTTTGGCAATGTGGCAAACTGAGGTGACACTTCTCCGACCTCACCACAACCAGAAACATCTAGAAGTGCTAGGTGAAATGAAACAGAGATACTGAAAACATTTAGCTGAACTTCAAATAAATAAAGAGAAACCCCCTTTGGGACAAGAGACATGGCCTTGGCATGCATGGGGTAGACAGGTAGAACTGAGATATTCACCAAGGCATTTCCTTTGGAGTAGTCGCTTAGGTTGTTCACCCAATATTTCCAGAGCGTTGTCCAGACCGGGAATGTTCGAGAGAACAGATGCTCCAGCAGCCTGGCTCCCTGACCGAAGACACATGGAATGATTTCTCAGCTGATTCCTGATGGACGTGGAGTAGAAGAAATAAACCTTTGTCGTGTTAAGCTACTGAACGTTTGGACTTATTACCATGATATAACCTTGCCTTTCCTAACTGCCATAGCCGCCCGTGAAAGGTGAGCTTAGGGAGGCCTCACCCAAAATATGGTCAGGGTGGAAATGAAAAAAGTACCTCTTGAGAATTTGAAATCTCAAGTTGTACCACGCGAGTGAGTGGAGATTGAATTTACACTGTTTAACTGGTACGGGAAGCCCAGACCGAGAAAACATTGTAAACATTGGTCACGACTAGCAAACACTCAAGCACACTAGAAAGAACAAATGTAAAGCTGGTTTTCAAAGGCGTTTCTCCAACCCAGGGCACATGAGACCCCCATTGGAATCAGCCCTTGGAAAAGATGGGCTGACCGTAAAGAAAACTACAAACTCCCCAGGAAAACGAGCAACCATAGCAAACAGAACAAGTTAGCAAACAGAGTCAGCAAACAGAACAAGTTAGGAGGATGTGTCTCCCAATACCACGGGGAGTAGGACAGGCAGAAAGAGACGGACATAGATACTTTCTCTTACAAAGAGGATTGAAAAATGTAGCCTTCAATTATTTTATGTAATGGAATTAAGAGCATGGAGTTAAAGATATGGTGAACTCCTATGATCAACTGTTAGCCTTAAAACATTAATCCACCTGGGGCGCCTGGGTGGCTCTGTCGTTAAGCGTCTGCCTTTGGCTCAGGGTGTAACCCCAGGGTCCTGGGATCAAGCCCCACATTGGGCTCCTCCGCTGGGAGCCTGCTTCTTCCTCTCCCACTCCCCCTACTTATGTTCCCTCTCTCGCTGGCTGTCTCTCTATCAAATAAATAAATAAAATCTTAAAAACATTAATCCACCTATCCTATGATTCATACATTACCAGGAATCTTGAACTTCCTGATATTTCTATTTAAGGCTTCAGATTTGTACTACTTATAATATTCTTTTCAGACCCATGCAAAAATCTCTCGATTGTGAGAACAAACCAAATAAATGTATCTGAGTGTTCATATGTGTTTGCAAGTAGCTAGCAAACATCCAGGTATACAAACACATAACTATATATATGTGTGTGTGGGTATATATGTAAATGTGTGTGTATATATACACTGTCAAATAATACTTGTATAATATTGTGACATTTTTAACAATCACAAGTGTGTAGCTAACACATACTTTAAAAATGATTTAAGATGGTGACCTTAAGAATAAAAGAGAAACCACGAGGGGAAAAAAACCAAGACACCGTGAAAGCACAGCCATCAGCATAGAAAAAAGACTGGAAAGAAATATATTTTAATTCAAATATTATCTCTGGGTGGTGGGAAAACAGGTGATTTTAATTTCCTTCTTTGATTTTCTTTATTGCTCAAAATTTCTGTTATGACCAGAATTGATTTTTTTCAGGTTGCATTAAAAACTAACTTTGTTTAACCAGGCAGGTAATACGTACATACAATTAAAATAATACAATTAAAAAGAGATTAAAGTAAAATAGAGTTAAGAACACAAAATTACTTCTTTGCTTGGGACAAATATCTTTTTAAAATCTGGGGACATTACCTTCTCATTTTCCAGCGGGTATACTATAATTTTTGGAAGGGGATTAAGGAGATCCTCGTTGGCTTAAGCCAGGCTCCAGTTCCTCAACAGGGAGCTCGTTTGTTTTGGGGGGCTCTGGAGAATAGGCAGTTAGGGACCCAAAGCAGGAGATTTGAATGTGGAACCCCACAGCTCCTGCATGTTCTGATAGCAACAAAGGATTCGGGAATCAACAGTCACTTCATATTTTTTGAGGGTTCCTTAGCTTACTTATTTAGAAAACATCAAGCAATATCAGTTTATTGTAGAAAATGTGGAAACTGACAAAAACCATAAAGATGACACTAAGAATGGCAGAGGGCCACACCATCCAGGGGCTCCAGTGTTGCCCAACGTCTCAAACATGTGCCCAGCGGTGTGCTCTGTGCCAGGCACTAGGAGAATATACAAGGAGCATGAGACTAAGTTGCAGCCTCGAGGATCTTTCCCCAGCTTGGGAGAAGCAGTCTGTTCTTCTGGTTGCAAGCAACAGAAGCAGACGGTCTGACTTCAGCACAAAGAAATGTACTGGAAGAATATGGTGTAGCTCCCAGACTTCACTGAGAAGCCAGAAGCTTCAGCAAGGGCAGGGGCTCTGGGGATCCAGGCAGCGGGAATAAATGGACCTTCTTCCAGGAATGAATCAGCAACATGGTCATATGTACAGTGCCCCTCTGCTAGAGACTAGGATGTGAGTGGCCTGGCTGGGTCAGGGGACGTGAGGCACCTTGACTGACAGCCCCACTGGACAGTATGCATGGTGGGGCTACCCCCACAGGAAACCGGACTGCTGGTTGCAAGAGGAGGGGAATAGAGGCGGGAAGATCACACCACAGCTTGCTCCACCTGGGTCTGAATCTAGGCTGGGTCTCGGTAGCCACGTGGTCCGGGCAGGCTGCTCAGTCCCATGGGCTCTTCTATTATCTCTTAAAATGAGCGCGATGACATAGGGGTTGCAAAGAGGAGGAAATGAAGTACAGTCAGTCTGGGCCATGAGTTGAGCCCAAGATGAATGGTGCATTGGAATTCTAGAGCTGATTTGGAAGAATGACAGGGGAACCTCTAAACCCGGGCCAAATTTCAAACTAGAGGTCCGAAGACCACAGTGCTTCAAGATCTAGCCATTTCTCAGCTGCAAGAGCTCAAACGAGTCATGGTTCCTCCTTGGGTCTCAGTTTCTGATCTAAAATGTGGTGATAATCTGAGCTGCCTGCCTCAGATGGTGCTGTGAGGATCCAAAGGGAAGAACGGTTTTGGGAATGGCGTCAGATGGGGGTGGAGTATCTTAGGGGAGAGGAAAGAGAAGGACATACTTTGTAAGGGCACCAGCAGGAACGAGAGATGAAGAGAACACACCAGCTCCTCCCCCAGGTTAGTGGGTGTTAATATGCTAATAACCGTGTCCATTTCTTGAGCTCCTGCCCTGTGCCAGGCTCTGTATGAGGTTCTGGGGCCACAGGGACAACAGAAGGGACATAACTCCTGGCCACATGGAGCCTAGGGGTGGGAATGGAGCTCAAATAATCAGAGAGGTGCTCGGAGGGGGCACTTGTTTCTGCCAGAGCAGTAACAGGGACTTGAGCTGGTGTGAAGTCAGGGAAGGCTGCCTGGAGGAGGTGACCCTGAATTGACAGCTGACCATAAAGGAGGTCACTGGGCCTGTAGGTGGAAGAAGGGCACTCTGAGCAGGGGGGACAGCACTGCAAAAGCCCTTTGGCAAGAGGGAGGAAGGCATGCTGGGGAAACTAGTGCAGACTGAGAAAGTGCATGCTAAGGTTGCTGAAGGAGCTCAGTTGCTCTGAGGAACCCACTGGGAAGCAGAAACAGTGCTACCTGAGGACATTCTGTTGTTAGGGCCCAGAGGCAAGCCAACAAGCGGAGATTCTTGCTTTTCCTGGGCTCTGGCTCTCAGAGACTTGAAGTGCCTTGTCCAACAGCATTCAGCCTAGCTGGAGTACAGCCAAAATAGGGTTCAGATTCTAGGGAACGTGTCAGAGAAAGCACCTGAGAATGAAGAGACTGCTGCTGGAAGGCTGAGGAAGACATATTCTTTTGGGCAATGGGGAGCCATAGAGGTCTTAGAGCATAGCAGGTACTCTCAGCAGCAATTTAGCTTCCGTGTTGGAAGGCTGAAGACAGTTGCTGGGGACAATGTGCCATGGCCTCCACGCCACATGCCATGTTTAGTCATGGCCAGCAGCAAATCTCTGTGCTCTTTCAAGTCAGTAAGTGATGCTGGGGAGGGAGTAGGAGTTTAACTGGAGGTTGCTGCTGTGGCCCCTTTGTTCTCTGGAGGAGGGAAGGCCAGTTTCTTCCTGTGAGATGTCTGTTATGGGGACAGTGAGGCCAGAGAGAGGAGCTCAGGTTTCTGAGCACCTACTGTGCACCAACCCAGGACATCCCTTGTGTGCTTGGAGGGAGGTGACACGATGCCTTGAAGGTCCCCAACCTGGCCTTAGAGAACCCAACCTCGCGTCAGGAAGGCATGGGAGGTGCACCTGAGGACAGGCAGGTGGGTAGAAGTGCATCTTTAACACCGTGACACCTATCCGCAGGTGCAGGGCCTTGTTCTGGCTTCACTGTGTAATTACCTGCTATTTATGGCAAATGTGCCCCGTTTTCTTTTTATGGAGGTGGTAAGAAATTAGTTTCAATAAATTTCCGATAAATACATTTGAATGATATATTACGATCCATGTAAAGAAAAAACGATCAGTGAATACTGCGGGGGAGATGTGGGTGTGCTACAACTTGGCTTGCAACACAGGAACGGTGGAAGGGTGGGCCATTCCTTCCCATGATCCCCACGATAGCTCTGCGGTGGAGCCTGCCATCCCCATTTACAGCTGGGAAAGCTGAGTTACAGCTGGAAAATTCACTTTCCCCTGCCCCACTGCTAGTGAGGGCCAAGCCAGTTCTGGAAACTGGGTGTCCCCTGACACCCAGCCTCATTCCACCCAAGCCCCAGGTTCAGCATGGCTAGCTGCGGGTAGCCTTCCCCACCTCTCTGGCTTGCTGTTTGGCAGTTCAGAGCTCTCCTGACCACAGGGGTTCTCATCCAGGCCCAGGCTTCACCACTTACTAACCAGTGGCCTTGAGCAAATGACTGACTTCCCTTATGCCCGTTCTCGTCTGTAATATGGGGACAATGCTTGTACCTCAAAGGACTGTTCAAGAGATTTAATGAGATGATGTCTTTTACTACTCCCAACTTAAAAGTGAGACAGTAGAATCCCAGGGCCAGGAAGCTACTTGTCCAAGTTCACACAGGTGGGAAGAGGAGGCAGAGCTAGACATGAATTTAGGTCGATCAGGTTCCCAAACTGCTGGTTTTAGTGGCTGCATGGTGTTGCGTCCCTTCTGTGGAAAGCCGCGGTGTCCCCATGTTGGAAGAAGCTGACACAGTCTACAGGGGATAAAAGATACCTGAATGGCAGGTCCATGGGGAACGGGCTTGGTTCTCCTTAGGCAGGAGCCGGAGGACTCTGCCAAGATCCCCAGAAGCATGCAGGGTCAGGAGTGAGGGAGGCCACTTTCCTGTGGGAAAATGTAGGGCGTTTCCACTTATAGCCTGATAATTGGGCCCAGCGAGGTCCAGAGCACAGATGATGTCATTCATCCTCTGCGGCCTTTGGGGCTTAGGAAGCCTCCAGGGAAAGTGAGTGGGGGAGGAAGGGCTAGAGGGCAGAGAATCTGGAAAGAACGGCTGATAAAAACAGGAATCAGGGTTTTGGGTGCGTGGATCGAGGCCAAGGGAGCTTTAGAGCCATCGTGGCAGGAGTGGGGGACACACATAAGACCCAGAGGCAGATGCGGGGTGACAGAATGAATGAGCGGTGCCTGTGTGGATTTAAAGTGCTGCTCCCTGCAGAATGCTTAGCCTGGCTTGTGCCCCATGAACACGGCACCCAAGGGTGGGTGTAAGCGCCTGTCTTTGGCACTCATGCCCCTGACCTCCACCTGGCTGTCCCCATCACCCTGGATTCAACAAACCTGACCTGTCCCTTCCCCCTAGCCATCCCAGCAGCCCTTCCTGGCCTCCCTGAGGCTATGTCATCCCCTCCTAGGCTCCGGGCCCGATGGTCCAGCCTTGGATCTCAGGCAGCCGCTTCTGCTGTGTGACTGATAATTACCTAACCTGGTGACAGCGCCTACCTGCCCTGAGAGCTGAGGGTACACATCAGTGACTCAGACACAGTGCCTAGCGCATGGGGAGCGCTCATCCAAGTCGTCCTGATTGTGGGGACGAAGGCCCACGGCGCCCCTTGTGATGGGTCTGCCTGCCTCCCCGGCCCCAGCACTGGGGGCCTGCACCCCACACCGGTTCCTGCCTCTCTCACACCTCTGTGCCTCTGTGCTGGCTGCTCCTCTGTCTCGAATGTTCCTTTGCTCTTTTGCCTGCTCTTCTTTTCTCACTTGGCTGATTTCACTTGAATCTTTAAGACAAATTACTTTTGTCACCTTCTCCAAGAAGCCTTCCCTTACTCGCTCCTGGGCTTCCACAGCCTTCTGCATCCCGTCGGGCAGAGGATTTTTGCAGTGTTGGTATTGTCTGCGTTTCTGCTCCACAGCTCCTGGTCCGTGAGCTCCTTGAGAGCACGCCATGGCCTCATCGTGTTTATGTCACCAGGGCCGGGCTCAGGTGGCCCTGCACTAACTGCTCTCAAGCCTCTTCTAACACTGAGACACCTGCAGGGGCCCAGCTAATGATAGCGACAGCTAGCCTGTATTTACCATTTACTACGTCAAGTTTTCTCACAGCTTTCTCTCATGTGGACTCTGACTCTTGGGATGATTACTTTCATGTACCCACTTGCCTAGGCTGGGGTGCCCAGTTGTTAGGCCAACACAAACTAGATAGTGCTGTGATGATATTTTGTAGATGGGGTTGGGTCCTATAATCTGTTGACTTTAAGTAAAAGAGATTACCCTCCCTAATGTGGGTGGGCCTCATCCAATCAATTGAAGGCCTTAAGAGCAAAAACTGAGGTTTCCCAAAAAAGCAGGAATTTTGTCTTGACAGTCGTTTAGGAATCCTGCCTGAGTTTCCAGCCTGTTTTTGGCCTGCCTTATGGATTCTGGTATATATATAGATCTCTCTCTCTCTCTCTCATATATATATATATGTATCTGTTTCCTATTGGTTCTATTCTTCTGGAGAATCTTGACTAATACTACTGTTATCCCCATGTTACAGACAAGGAAGCTGAGGCTCACAGAGGTCAAGTCTTATGGTCAAGGTCACAGAACTGCTGGTTGGCAGGGCCAGAACGGGGACCCAGGCAGCCTCCCCACAACTAACATCCCTGATCACTGAGGTGATGCTGGGATCCAGGGTCTCATCCTTTCTCAGACATTTCTGAGCGTCTTGAGCCAGCTTCCTGAGCCAGGGGAATTGTCCAATGAATGAGGCCCTTCCTGTATAGCCAGGAGAGTTTACAACTCTTCTCTACTTCCTGTTCTCCAGGAAGATGTAGCGAAGCTTCTCTAGGTAAGAGAGAAAAAGAGAAGGGAGGACCTAGGAACAAGCCGTTCCTTCTACTTCCTGACTATGTGACCTTGGGCAAGTATGTTCCCCACTCTGGGCTTCAGTTTCCACAACCTAAAATTCCCTCAACAGGGGACTGGTTAGATACATTATGACACCCCCATCCAATAGAACAAAGTCAGGAAATTCTCTGCGCATTGTATAGAAAAATCTTCAAGATAAATTATAGGGTGAAAGAGCAAAGCGTAGGACAGTATGGTGTACGTGTTTTTTTTTGTATAAGAAAAGGGGGGGGGCTTAAAATGTTCTTATGTTGACATGAACAAACTCTGAAGAGATACACCAGAAACTATTAAAAAGGATTCCTTGAGGAAGGGATGGATAGGGATAGAGATGGGATGAGACTTCCCACTTAAAAAATAATAATAATGATTTTAAAATAGTGATAATGAGAGTATTTCCTTTAACATGCTGTGGTTAGGATTAAGTTAGAAAATGTATGTAAAAATGCAAAGCATACAGTAGGTGCTCAAAAGTGGTAGCTTGTTGTCTTTTTACCATGAGTCTTCGGGGCATTCCTCAGGAAAGGGGGAGATGATCATGATAATAGCTCCACTTGCCACTCTGTGTACTTCTTGCTGAATGGAGCGCTTTGGCTGCAAAGGAAATATGCCCCGCAGGCTTTGCTTCCTAGGATTTAGTCACCTACCTGAGGAACACGGGCTAACGTCCTTGGACGATGTAGTGCGCGGCATTCATTCACCAAAGCATCAGAGGGAAACTCTCTTTCATGGTGGGTGGGAACGCAGAGCGGTGCAGCCACTTTGGAAGACAATTTGGGGGTTTCTTACAAAACTAAACGTGCTCTTACCATACCATCCAGCGATTGTGCTTCCTGGAATTGACCCAAAGAATTGAAAACTTCTGTCTCCACCGCAATCTGAACACAGATGCTTACAGCGGCTTCATTCATAATTGCCAAAACCTGGAAGCATCCAGGATGTTCTTCATCAGCAGGTGAGTGGGTAACGAAACTGCGGTACATCCAGACAAGGAAATATTATTCGGCCCTAAAAAGAAAAGAGTTATCAAACTAGGAGAAGACAGAAGAAACTTAAATGCATATTACGAAGTGAAAGAAACCAGTCTAAGAAGGCTACATGCTGTAAGATTCCAACTCTATGACGTTCTGGAGAGGGCGGAGCTGCAGAGACAGTCAAAGATCAGCAGGTGGCAGGAGTGGGACTGGGGGTAGGGGTGGGGGGAGAGGGGAACAGGCAGTGCACAGATGATTTCAAGGGCCGTGAAAACACTCTGTAGAATGTTACAATGATGGATACATGTCATTATATATCCGGAATGTACACCACCAAGAAAGAGCCCTGAGGTAAACTGTGGACTTTGGATGAAGATGACGTGCCAACGTAGGCTCATTCTTAGCAAAAATGTACCATTCTGGTGAGTGATGTTAATAATGGGGGAGGCTGTGCATGTGTGAGAAATCTCTGTATTTTCCTCTCAATTTTATTGTAAACCTAAAAGCACTCTAAAAAAAAATAAAGTCTTTAAAAAAAGATCAGAAAGAAAAGAAGTTTCAGGGGTGGGCAAGAGGAGAGGGCTTTCTGGGATGGGCGCAAACATTCATTGAGCCGTACCAGGCATTCTTAGATACATCTGTCTTGTAATCCACCTATTCAACCTTGGGAGGAATGGTGATTTTACAAAGAAACTAAGCTTCAGAGAGTTGAGCTAATCTGTCCAAGAACACACAGCTAGAAGTTGGCAGACAGGCTCTAACCCCATGTCTCCCCAGTTGCAAGTATCTTTGTCTTCCCCTACACTATGATGCCTGTGGCCAGGGCCTAGAAGGTTCTGTTGGGTTGACTAAGTGAAGCAGGGGCTAGGTAGGGGGATGGGTGTGGGTCAGGGAGAATAGTAGCAGGATGAGAGCGGCCCGTAGGCCCATTTCAAAAACCTTTAAACTTGACAACAGTCCTAGTAGATAGGCAGAGGTCACAGTGTTATCTTCCCCCTTCCCCTCTTTTATTCATTCATTTTTCCATTTAGCCAACCATTAACATTTTAGTGAGAACTAGTCCTTGACAGGCCTTAAATTGGGAACTAGGGACATCAAAATGACTGAGTCATGGTGTTGGCACCTAAGGAGATTGCAGTCCAGCAAGAGAGAAAGGCCCACAAACTAATATAGATAATTGAACGCTGAGTTTAGGATGAACATAAAGTAGTTAGGGGCAGAGGTCCTGGAAAATGTGTAGCAGTTTGTCATGTGTGAGGTGGGGCTCACATGGTAAGGACCAAGGGAGCAGGAAGAACAGTGAATTTGGAGAACAATTAAGGGCTCAGAGTGATTGAAGGGTGTGTGTGTGCGCGCGGGCCCGCACAGGGAGAGAAAAGGATGAGGATAGGGAAATGGAAGAGGTCAGACCCTGATATACTGTGACAAAAAATGGACTTCATCCTACAGGTCACAAAGAGGTAAGCAGGGCCACAGAGTTGCCAGGCAGATCCAGACTTTGGAGCAACCACTGTGGGGCCTGAGGGAGGGGCAGAGACTGGAGACAGGTGCTCCATCCTGGGCCATCTTCCAGTCCCTTAAGTTCTTCTAGGGTCTCTCCTTTGCTACTGCCCCCTGTATTATTGACATTTTTATTTAAATAATAATAGATTCCTGTGCAATTGCAGGAAATTATTCAGAAATCCGTTGTAGATTTGCTCATTTTTCTCCCAATGGTAACATTTTGCAAAATGATTCCTTTGCCACGTGTCATATAGACAGTGGATATTGTGATGGAGGCACCAGGGTGTTGAAGGACAGATGCCCAGAGAGCTCTGGTGACTCCGGGGTTTCTTTCCCACCACCTTCCCTCCATGAGCCAAGACCATTTTATAGATGTGTCATGGGACAAGCTTGGGAAGCCTTGCAGCAAAACTCACCAGTTCATCCTTACAAGCCTCTAGCATTCTTTTTTATCTCCTCACAGACCAGGCCACCCCCTTGCGCATCACGCTGCACACCGCCACACCCCACACATAGTGGGTGGAGCCAAGATGATCAGCTCACCAACCAGGGCTCAGCTCCCCTTCTGGTGCGGGGCTGGGAAGTACCTGCCCGGCAGGGAACTGTATCTCCCGGCAACCCTTGCGGGTCACGTGACCAACACAGTGCAAGCCGCAGAAGGGAGGCAGGGCGCTTCGCTGTGAGGTGCTGAGTCGCAGCTCGGCAACGTTTTGTTGCTTCGCTCACGCTGCTGTTTGGATGACTCCCGAGTGATCTTGAGACCACAAGATGGCAGAGGAGCCACGAGATGGAACACCCTGTGTCCTGGAGCAGCCATTGGAGGGAAGCCACCCAGGAGAGCCAGGGGCCGGGAGCATGAGCGTTAGACTTCGGAGGGGTGGGAAATAAACACGCATAAACGTTTCAAATACACGAAAGAAGTAGAGAGCATAGTATAATAACCCCCTTTGGCCATCCGTCATTCAGCTTCAAACATTAGCAACATTTTCTACTCTTCTTTCATTCACCTGCCCTGCCCTACTTCTTTTTTTTTTTTTTAAGATTTTTTTGGGGGGCACCTGGGTGGCTCAGTCGGTTAAGCCTCGGTTAAGCCTCGGGTTGCAGGTCATGATCCCAGAGTCCTGGGATCCAGTCCCACGTGGGGCTACTTCTCCCTCTGACCCTCTCCCCTCTCATGCCCTCTCTCTCACTCACTCTCAAATACATAAATAAATAAAAATCTTTAAAAATATTTATTTATTTATGTATTTGAGAGAGAGCAAACTCATGAGCAGAGGGGAGGAGCGGAGGGAGAGGGACAAGCGTTTCCTCGCAGAGCATGGAGCCCCAGGCGGGGGTCAATCCCATGACCCTGAGGTCATGACCTGAGCCAAAACCCAGAGTCCTCAACTGACTGAGCCACCCAGGCGCCCCTGCTCCACTCTACTTTTAAATTGTTTGCTGGAGTTTTCAAAAGTAATTCCCAGGAAAAACGCTGAAAGACAAAAATCTAAACACATTTTATTGTGCTAAGCCACCAAGATGAGGGGCCGTTTGTCACAGTCGTTAGCCAGCCTTGACTAATGCAGGGGACACTTGGTACCTAGCTATTGAACTGAACAAAGTGACCTGTTTTTCTAGGCAGCACAGCACCAGGAGGAATGTGTCTGGGCCTCACGCAGCAAGAAGGCCAAGCCTTCTAGCTCCCTGAGAAGTAGTTCTGTTCTTCTGGCCTGGCTGCACCCAGTCGCACCCAGCCGCACCCACCCACCCTACTGGCCGCTACCTCCTACTTCTTCCTTTTTTCAGGCCCTGGTCTGCTGAGGGGAGAAGCAGACCTAAGGTGGGACCAGGAATAGAGGGTTTGCAGGGCCGGGTCTTGGCTTGGGCCAGGTGGGGCGTGGTGGGGTGAGGCTGGAGCAGAGAAAGCAGGCACAAGCGTTGGATGTGGGAATCCCACGGCCTAGCAGCAGGGTCTGGGGCCAGGGGAGCAAAACCTTTTGTGCCTTTCAGCTTGGCCTGTGTTCGTAACCTGAGGCGCAGAGGCAGAATGAAGCTTTGTGGTCAGACCCTCAGGGGGGGCTTGAGTCCGTTCAAAAAGTCATTGTTAGTGGTACAGGTTGGGCAGCCCTGTGCCTGGCACGGGGATGCACGGTGGGCCGGATCCTGACCTAGTTACTCCCCAGCTGCGTGACCTTGGGCAGGTTCCTTTACCCCTCTGAGCCTCAGACGCCCCGTATTGAAAGCAGGGATGGAAATATCAGTCTTACCAGAGACATTGGCCGTGATGTATGGAGAAAGCCTGGCACCCAGTAGGCTCTTGATGACTCATAGAGATTGCTATTGATTTCTGTTAGCAGCAGCTAGGAGTAAGAGGGTGCTCGGGCACCCATCCAGGGAGCGGAGCAGGGCCAGAGGATGCTGGGCCCCACCCTGTTGGAGCTGTTTTCAGAGCAGGAGAAACGGAGAATGCAGAGAGCCAAAGAGTTTTCTCTGGGAGCGGCCAGGTCTAATTTTGCATGTCAGAGGAGGTGAGTGGGTGGAATCCTGCAATTCAGGGGCTCTTTCCTGGAAGGGGCTGGATAGGCAAAATGCTTCCTCCCTCAGAGGCAGCCTCACAGCTGTCAGGAAAAAACAGCTGCATGGCTTCCCTTCAGAGGTGAGACCTCGGTCTGTGAGGCAGCAGGGCAAGATGTGACAGCAAACAGGAACTCCCTAGCAAATTTTCTCAGGGGGGATGGACCAGGTTCAAAAGCCAGTCCCGCTTCCTGGCTGTGTGACCTTGGGCAAGTCACTTCACCTCTCCTGAACCTTGGTTGTGTCAGGCTTTAAATGATGCTCATCTCACAAGGCTATTGTGGGTAGAAAAGATAATGCATCTCAAATGCTTTGTGCTGTGCCTGGTATACCGGAAGCACTCAATAAAAGCCATCTTAAATCACTCACCCCTCCGGCTAAAATGAAACTCCTTTTTTTCTCCCAAGGAACTTCTCAGTCGTGGAGGCGGCCAGCGCCTCTTCTCTTTCCCCACACTGACTCCCTGCACGGGCCCGCTCACTTCGGCAGCATCAAACCCCCTCTCCATGACATCAGCTCTGTGGATGGCATGAGGTGCCAGTGCCCTTGCTACTGTTGGTCACCGGCTCTCGATGTTCCCTGAAGCTGCACCCCACCCCCAGCCCTTCCCATCCATTCAGCCAACGGATCTTTTTTTTTTTTTTAAGATTTTATTTATTTATCTGAGAGAGTGCAAGCATAAGGGGGGTTGCGCAGAGGGAGAGGGAGAAGCAGACTCCCCGCTGAGCAGGGAGCCCGATGTGGGGTCGATCCCAGGACTCTGGGATCATGACCTGAACTGAAGACAGACGCTCAACCGACTGAGCCACCCAGGTGTCCCAGACAGGTCTTGATTATTCTCTCTCCCTCAGCCCCCAAGTCCAACCCATGAGCAAGTCCTGATGCCCCTACCTTCAGAATATGTTTTTACTGCCCTGCCTCCCCCCGCTGTGACCCCCGCAGTCCACGCCACCCTCTGGCTCCAGCTCTGCCGACAGCCCCTCCTCACGCTCCCTGCTCCTGCCTTGCCCTGCTTGTAGGCTGCTCTCCACACGGCAGCCGTACCTTTCTCTTTTAACTGCTCATTCCCACATAAAACCTAGACTTACAGAAAAATTGTAAGAACAGTACAAAGACTTTCTGTACACTGTTCACCCCATTTCTCTCTCTCTCTCCTCACACACACACACCCATTTTTTCTAAAACATTTAAGAGTAAGTTGCAGGCATGATGCCCCCTCTCCCCTAAGTATTCCAGTGGGTATTTCCCACAAATAAGGGTGCTCTCTTACATAACCACAGTATGATGATTAAAAACAGTACTAATAGCTGATTTACAGACTATATTCACATTCTGCGCTATTGCCCCCAAAGAAAAGTCTGGAACACGCACCACACTCCATTGTGGCTCCCCTTTAGTCTCTTTACGTTGGACTAGTTCCTTGGTCTGTCTTCTTCTGTCATGACGGTGGCACTTTGAAAAGTACAGTCTAGTTATTCCATAGCATGTCCCTCAGTTTGGGCTCATCTGATATTTCCTCTCATAGCGAGAGCTTTTAAGAAGTCAAGGCGATCTCTCCACAACTGGCTCTTGACCCGCGATGGCTGTCCATGCCCCACAGAGAAAGTACAGACGCTCCCACGGCTCTTCCTCCTGCACTCCGACCTCCATCCTCAGACACGTCTCCTCCTTCTAGCTGCGCCTCACCCCCACTGTGGGTTCTCTGCCCCTCATCATGCCAGATTCTTCTTCATGAGACCACCTGCCACGAGGTTAGACACTGAGGCTCCTGCCATTGAATGGAGGTCCTGGGAGGGCAGGGATCTGGCTTGTGTGTCTCCTGCCATGGAATACCCAGCATCACAGCAATGCTCTGGTCCTGGCCCTCTTCTCAAGGGCTTTTGGAAGGCTCAGAGGCTCCCTGTGTCCTTGCTTCTTGCTGACCCTTGGCCCACGTGAGTGCCCCCTTTCTCCAAGAAAGCATCATCCTTCACCCATTCCATGTGATGCTGTAGGATTTGTCCCAAGCCCTGGTTCACAACAGGGGGAGACCCAGGAGGGATCCCCTTGCATGACACAGACAGATACAGAGTCCAATCCCCCTGGGTTGCTTCCTAGCTGTGTGGCTTGGATAGGTTGTTGAACATCTCTGAGCCTCTATTTCTTCATCTGGAAAGAGTAAGAAGTGAGAACACTTGGCCGGTGAACTGTTGGGTGAAGCATTGAGACATGAATGTAGAAGTACCTGGCACATGTTCTCTCCTACCTCTCTCGCTGGTGAAGTAATAAGACCGGTTTTATCTTCTGGAGAAATTGGGAGGGGATGGCAGTGGGTTGAATGGTAGCTCCCAAAAGATATGTCCATGTCCTATCCCCCAGAACCTGTGAATGAGAATTTATTTGGAAAAGCATCTTTGCCAATGTAACTAAGTATCTTGAGAGGAGATCCTCCTGGATTATCTAGTGGGCCCTAAATCCAATGACAAGTGTCCTCTTTATGACAAACACACGGGGAGGAGGCTGACACACAGAGAGGGTCACGTGAAGACGAAGGCAGAGATCGGAGTGATGTGGCCACAAGCTGCAGACCGCTCAGGATTGCTGGCAGCACTGGAAGCTGGGGGACGGGCAGGGGATGGACCCTCCCCAGAGCTTCCGGAGGGAGCCCAGCCCTGCCAACCCTCAATTTTGGATTGTGGCCTCCAGGAGTGTGAAAGAACAGACGTCTGTTGTTTTAAGCCACCAAGTTTGCTGTACTTCGTTATAACAGCTCCAGGAAACTAATACAGGAATGAACTTTGGCAAAACAACAGATGAAAGTTCCTGGCCCACTTGGAGCCCTTTCTGGATGGGACTTTTCCCAGGGCTTCATCCCCTCTTCACCTAAGGTAGTGAAAAAGGGAAGCGAGATTCTCCTGATGGGCAGAAGCAGCCTGGAGGGCTCAGAGTAGGAAGGGGCCCTGCCTGGAAGCTCTTGAGCCAGACGTCTCCTCATGTCCCATGTCTCTGCCCTTAGTAGAGTGGAGAGACCTCCCCGGCTCTCCGTTCGGAAGGGCAGACATCAGAGAGTGACCAAGTCAGTGGGGAATCGGAGGCTACTTGGATTTGGGCAAGCGGAATGGGGGTGCCGGCTATTTACAGGGGTTGTCAGGGATGCTGACTGTCTTTGGGGACTTTGGGGACCAATAGGATATCAGTTCCCCTTGGTGGTGGTGGGGAGGAGGAAGGAGCTGTTGGCCTATGGGAGCAGGTTGCCCCCACATAGCTCATTGCTTGGACAAGACAGAACAACATTCCGGGGCGCTTTTCAGACAGCTCTGCCCACGGCACCAGTCTGTCTCCAAATCCACACCATTTCTACCATAGCACAAGTTTCCCTGGAGAACTTGGCATCCTGAGTTTGAATCTAACATTTGGTGGTTCAGCTCCTCCCTTGGCTCACTCATTTCCATGACAGCTCCAGGAAGCAGGTGCAGGCAGGCGCAGAGCCCATGACCACACGTCCTCAGTGTGGCTGGACACCAGGCGTAGGCTTTTTCTCACCAGAGATGTCCCCAGAGTCTCTGTAGCCCCAGAGGAAGGCTAAAGCTCTGTGTGCAAGCAGCTCCTAGCAAAGGTGGAGCTCATGAGAACACTTCCGTGCAGGGTTCCTGGCCCAAACTTTCTTGTGGGAAAAGCCACCTTCCCGGTTGCTATGAGTCAGCTGGGCCAGAGGGCAGGTTGAGGTGTTCACGCAAGCCGCAGGCTCTCCCCACTGCACCCCCACCTCTGTTAGAGCCAACTCAAGGGCTGCTAATGAATTCTGTGTGGCTCACACATGCAGCAGGAAGAGAAAATCTGCTCTGGGACTAGCAGACCCCAGAGAGCGCAGACCCCAGGGAGGCACGTGGGGGAGGCCACAGAGGCGGTGGTTTCACCCCCTGTCACAATGGAGGTAGCGGTTTCCTGGTTGGGGGCTGGAAATGTGACCTACTTCCTTGTAACCAGAATGCTACTTCAGCACTTGGATGGAAAACACAGGTGAAGAATGCATTCCTCCCCAGTCAGAGAAAGAAAGAGAGAGGTCTGTGCCTTGACGTGCTCCAGACATTGTTCCCCCTGCCTTAAACACCCTCACTCAGCTTTTCCATCTGGAAAAGTCTTTGTAAGCTTTGTAAGCTTGTGCTTTGTCAGAGGAGGGACTCCCTCCAGGGCAGTCTTCCATCACCTCTCCATGGTGAGCTGCCCGTGCTGGGGGTAAAGTCATAGCCTTTGAGCTGGATATTGGGCCTTTTGGTTGTCTGAGAAAGGGGCCACATCTGCCCTGTAGATGGCTGCATTCCATGCTTTTAGGACAGAGGCTCGCACGTGGGAGGTGCTCAGTACTGTTTGCTTATCATCTGTGGGATTTGGACGCATGGAATCAGCTCTCAGAGTCTCGGTGTCTTCACCTGACAACAAAGCTAGTGTACAACTGCGTTTATTGAGTCCTTCATATCAACAAACTCAGAAGGTAGATGCTTTTATTAGCCTCATTGCACAAAGGGGTAGATTGACTTGCCCAAGTTCTCACGACTGGCAAGTGGCCAGTTCATGATACCTTATCGACCTCCTGAGGATCAAATTATTTATATATATAAGGTAAATACTCCTATGTACTCAAAAGAATTGGTGTGCAGCTTGCATGAAGTACTGTATAGGGAATCAGTTAATTAGGATCAAATCTTCCACAGAGGACAACTGAAAAAGGTATATGGCATATAAAAACATCTTAAAAGCACCAAAGAACGAATAAGAGAATGAAGAATTAGCTGACCACAATATACTAAAAAATGAGAACCCAGAGAAGTAAGCCTAGTACCCAAAGGTTCATTTTCCCTAATGGCATTGACTAATCCAGAAGGAACAGTTGTGGTTTTGGTGGCGTTAGGACAAGGTTTAAGGCCGAGAGGCTATCAAAAGGGGGACTTGGATAAATGCACCTTCCTGCTCATTTTAAGCTGGGATCCCAAATGGTTTCACTGAAAGTTATAATGAGTCATAAGCAAACCAACTTTCTCATGGACTCTCCAGTTCCAGTCATCTTGGTTATCCAGGTAACCTCAAGCCTTGAACTTGAATTAAGGTGGTTCCAAACTGGTGGAGTTCCCAGACTCTTGGCAGAAACAAACAAACAAATCCTCTCTGGAGAAAATGCCATCATCTTTGGTGACAAATCATTATTACAAATAAGTTTTCAAATAAAATATCCAGAACACAGAAAAAAAAATCAGGGATTCAAGGAAATAATAAACTTGAGTGAGAACTGACAGAAACTACAAACAACAGAAATACACAAAAACTTCAGTTATTAGAATTATCAGACATACAATATAAGGTAACAATATAAGATTACCACTTAAAGAAATACAAAGGGACAAGAAACTATAAAAAAATTGCAGATTTTAAAAAGGTGAAAATAAACTTTGAGCACTGAAAAGAAATTAAGAACTCAAAGTCAGTCTATTGGCAGATTAGATACAGGTAAAGAGAAAATTAATAGACTGGAAAACAAATTGAAGGAAGGATCCAGAAGACAGCAGGAGAGACAAAAAACTAAAAATATTGAAGAAAGGCGGAAAGAACACAGTGAGAATATCTAACATATATGTAATTGGGGTGGAGTTCTAGAAAGAAAGAGGGTTATAAAAAAATAATGGCTGAGAATTTTCCAGGTCTGTTGAAGGACACCAATTCCAATATTCATGAATTCAAGAAGTCCAAGTAGGATACAAACAAATAAAAAAACACCTGGATATATCACAGTGAATCTGAAGAAAACCACAAAGTGAGAGGAAAGGGATAGTATCTTCAAAGGAGTGACAGAAGGGCATCTGACTTCTCAATGGCAATGGTGGAAGCCAGAAGACAGTGAAATGATATCTGTAATGCAGAGGAAAAAAAATAACCTCAACATAGTATTCTAGACCTAGAGATACGTCCTTTAAGAATGGGTGTCAAGGGGCGCCTGCTTGGCACAGCGGTTGAGCGTCTGCCTTCGGCTCAGGGCGTGATCCCGGCGTTATGGGATCGAGCCCCACATCGGGCTCCTCTGCTATGAGCCTGCTTCTTCCTCTCCCACTCCCCCTGCTTGTTCCCTCTCTCGCTGGCTGTCTCTATCTCTATCAAATAAATAAATAAAATCTTTAAAAAAAAAAGAATGGGTGTCAAATACATACAATTTTTGATGAACAAAAGATCACTAGTAGACTTTCACTAAGCTATTCTTCAGAAGCAAGTTATCTCAGATAGAAGGTCAGAAATAAAAGAAGACAAGCAACGAAAGAAAAAATAGGTGAATTGGACTTCAGAAAAACTAAAAACTGTTGTTTTAAAAACCACCATCAAGACTGGGGCACCTGGGTCGCACAGTCAGTTAAACATCCAACTCATGGTTTCAGCTCAGGTTGTGATGTCAGGGTTGTAAGCTCCAGCCCCGTGTCAGACTCTGCACTCAGTGCTGAGTGTGCTTAAGAGTTTCTCTCCCTCTCCATCTCCCTCTGTCCCTTGCCCCTATGTGTGCACTGTCTCTCTAAAATAAATAAATAAATCTTTAAAAAAATTAAAAAACCAAAAAACACCATCAAGAAAGCAAAAGACAACCCATAGAATGAAAGAAAATGTTTCCAAAACATATGTCTTTTAAGGAATTTGCATCTAGAATATATTTTTAAAAACTCATATAGCTCAATAAAAAAAAAAATGACCTAATTTAAAAATGGCCAAAGCGGGGCACCCAGGTGGCTCAATTGGTTAAGCACCTGCCTTTGGCTCAGGTCATGATCCCAGGGTCCTGGGGTCAAGGCCTGCCTCAGGCTCCCTGCTCAGCGGGGAGCCTGCTTCTCCCTCTCTCTCTGCCTCTTCCCCAGCCTGTGCTCGCCCGCTCTCTCTCTTTCAAATAAATAAATAAATAAATAAATAAATAAATAAATAAATAAAATCTTTAAAAAAAATAAAAATGGGCAAAGAATCTGAATAGGCTTTTCTGCAAGCAAGATATACAAATGGCCAATAAGCACGTGAAAAGATGCTTGACATCATTAGTCATTAGGGAAATAAAAATTAAAACCACTTAGATAACACTTCACACCTACTGGAATGGCTAGAATAAAGTCAGATAATGACAAGTGTTGGTTTGGATGTGGAGAAACTGATACCCTCATATACTGCTGATGGAAATGTAAAATGATGCAGCCACTTTGGAAAACATTCTGGCAGTTCCTCAAATGATTAAACACAGAGTTACCTATCATATGACCCAATGATTTTACTGAAAGATATATACCCAGGAAATGAAAACATATGTCCACACAAAAATTTGTGTATGAATATTTATAGTAGCATCATTCATAATAGCAAAAAGGTGGAAGCAACCCAAATATCCAGCAACAGATGAATGGATAAACAAAAATTGTGGTATATCCATATAATGGGCTATTATTTGACATAAAAAGGAATGAAGGGGACTTTAGTTTTCTGGTCCATTATGTAAGAGCTTAGAAGTTGTCACTTCATCCAAACAAATTAAAAAACAAACTGAGAAATCACCTCTTTCAGATCTGTCAGAGAAGTGAGGTCACAGAGCAAACCACTACTTCTCCACTCCTCCTCTGCAGGAACCATTGTCATGGTAGGAAAACCTGAACTGTAATTGATAAATCAATGGAGACTGAATGGACATATCTGAGAGTTAAAAATCCCAGAGGACTCAGTCATGGGGACCCCCTCACTTTTGTGAGTCTTACCTCCAAGAACTCTATCAGGTCCTCAGAATGAATGTTGAAGAAAAAACCCTTACACTTCCAGCCAAGGAGGAAAAATGGGACCATTTTGAAATATGCCATATAATTCTGTTCTTAACAAGGCTTGCCTTCAGAAGAAACTATTTTACCAGACCCTAATCTGCTGGGATTTTATGAGAGCCTAACTCACTTGGGTAAGGTTAAATACCCAACCCCAGCCAGCCCTAGCCTTCCATATGGGGGGAGAGAAACACCCAACTCCAGCCCCCGGTAGCCATCCTGTCTCCCAAGAAGACATAACAATACTTAATGTGTTTGGATCTAACAAGAGCAGGTCAAATTACATGAGGCAAAAGCAGGTAGAATTTCAAGGAGAAGTAGCAGAATCCACTATTATAGTTGGAGACTCTAACATCCTTCTGTCAGAAATGGAGAGATCAGGCAGGCAGAAATTCAGTAAGGACATAGTGGAAGGCAACAACACCATCCATCAACTGGATATAAGTGACATCTATAGACGACTTCATCCAACAACTGCAGATTACACATTATCCTCTAGCTCACATTCACCAAGATAGACCATATTCTAGGCTATAAAACACACCTTAACAAATTTAAAAGCATTTAAATCATACAACAACTGTTTTCATACCACAATGGAACTAAACTAGAAATCAATATCAGAAAGATATCTGGAAAGTCCCCAAGTGCTTGGAGATTAAGCAGCACCTTTATAAATAACACATGAGTTGAGGAAGAAATCTCAAGAGAAATTTTAAAAATATTTTGAACTAAATGAAGATGAAAATACAATTTAAAATTTGTGAGATGCAGTGAAAGCAATGCTTAGAGGAAAAGTTATAGCATTGAATGCATATATTAGAAAAGAAGAAAGATATAAAATTAATAATTAAAGTTTCCACCTTAGGAAACTAGGGGGAAAAAGAGCAAATAAGATTCAAAATAAGGAGAAAACAAATACTAAAAAGTAGGGCAGAAATCAATGAAATTAAAAATAGGAAAGCCATGGAGATAACCAATCTAAAAGCTGGGATTTTGAGGGAAAAAAATCAATAGAAACAATAAGCCTTTACTCAGGCTAACTAAGAAAAAGATGATGGATATTAGAAATGAAATCTAAGACAAGATTATGGATATTAGAAACGAAAAAAAGGACAGCACTACAGATCCCATGGGCATTAAAAGCATAATAAAGGAATATTATGAACAACTCTATGCCCACAATGTGATAGCTAATTGAAATGGATCAATTCCTTAAAAGACATATTCTGCCAAACTCACACAAGAAGAAAACAGACACCTGAATAGATCTGTATCTATTAAAGAAATTAAATTAAATTAAATCAATAATAAACTTGCAAAACAGAAAGCATCAGGATCAGATGGACTCACTGGTGAATTCTACTAAACATTTAGGGAAGAAATGATACCAATTCTCTACAGTCTTTTCCAGAAGATAGAAACAGGAAAAATACTTCTTAATTCCTTCTATGATGCCAGTATTACCCTAATACCAAAACCAGACACAGACATTAGAAGGAAAGAAAACCACAGACAAATACCTCTCATGAACATAGATAATAAAATCCTCAACAAAATATTAGTGAATTGAATTCAACAATGCATAAAAAGAATTATACACTATGACCAAGTGGGGTTTATTCCAGGTATGAAAAACTGGTTCAACATTCAAAAATCAGTTAATGTAACCCATCAACTCAGCAAGAAAAAAAAAAACCCACATGATCATAGTAACAGACGCAGAAAAAGTATTTGACAAAATCTATCACCTATGCATGATAAAAACTCTCAGTAAACTAGAAATAGAGGTGAACTTCCTCAACTTGATAAAGAACATCTACAAAAACTATATAGCTAATATCATACTTAATGTGAGAAACTAGAAGCTTCCCTGTGAAGATAAAGAAAAGGCAAGGATGTTTGTCTCACCACTCCTTTCCAACATTGTGCTGGAAGTCCTAGTTAATGCAGTAAGAAAAGGCAATAAAAAGTATCCAGATTGGGAGGGGAAAAAAAACCTTCTCTCTTTCAACAGATGACATGATTGTCTGTGTAAAAAATCTGAAAGAATAAAAAAAAACTGGAACTAATGTGCAATTATAGCAAGATCGCAGGACACAGGGTTAATATGTAAAAGTTAATTGCTTTCCTGTATGTCAGAAATGAACAAGTGGAATTTGAAATTAAAAACATTATTTACATCACTATTCATAAATGAGCTATAAATCTTACAAAATCTGTGCAAGATCTATATGAAAAAATTGACAAAACTCTGATGAAAGATATTAAAGAAGAATAAGTGGAGAAATATTCCACATTCATGAAAAGGCAGACTCAATATTGTAGCAGCACTCCAACCAATCTAAAGGATTAACTTGCTTCAAGCTTACGCACTCCTTGCTTGCTAACCAGAACCCCATAGTTTGTAGCAGAACTAACCTGTTTCCCTTAGATCCTGTAGTCTTCTGGCCTTGAGGAACAAAGGACCAGACTTTCTGGAAGGTAAGGCCTGACCACACTTGAAAACAGCCACCAGTGACCGCAGTATCCTCAATAAGAGACACCTGGGAGTCTTGATTCCTGGTTCAGGGAGAGAAGTCTGGACTGACTTGCCAGTATGTAACTTGTTGGGCCGCAGTTGTATCCTTTACTGAGAGACACCTGGGAGCCTTGATTACTGGCAGAGCAGAGGAATCTGGAAGTCTTGCAAGGACAAATGATTAATTGCTGAGCACCAGCTTCTCCTGCATGTAGTTCCCTCACCATTTCTCACATCTTCCCTTTTAAAAAACTCCAGCTTCTTGGGGCAACTGGGTGGCTCAGTCTGTTGAGCATCTGACTCTTGATTTCGGCTCAGGTCATGATCTCAGGGTCCTGAGACGGAGTCCCGCATGGGGCTGCCCACTCAGCCAGGAGTCTGCTTGAGATTCTCTCTCTCTCCCTCTGTGCCCCCCCATTCTCTCTAAAATAAATAAGTAAATCTTTAAAAAACAAACAAACAAACAACAACAACAACAAAACTCCTAATTTGCCTGGACTGGGAAGATGGTACTTCCAGGTTTCGGGCTTCCTGAATAAAGCAATGTTCCCTTTTCCACCAGTGCTTCCCTCGAGAGTATTGAGTTTTGAGCGGTGAGCAGTGGAACCTGAGTTCAAAACCCATCCTCACATCTCCAAAGGCAAGAGAAACAAAAGAAAAAACGAACTTGTGGAACTTCATCAAGATAAAAAGCTTCCGCACAGCCAAGGAAACAGTCAAAAAAACTAAGAGGCAGCCCATGGAATGGGAGAAGATATTTGCAAATGACACTACAGATAAAAGACCGGTATCCAAGATCTATAAAGAACTTCTCAAACTCAATACATGAGAAACAAATAATCAAATTAAAAAATGGGCAGAAGATATGAACAGACACTTTTCCAATGAAGACATACAAATGGCTAACAGATACATGAAAAAATGTTCAAAATCATTAGCCATCAGGGAAATTCAAATCAAAACCACCTTGAGATACCACCTTACACCAGTTAGAATGGCAAAAATGGACAAGGCAAGAAACAGCAAATGTTGGAGAGTATGTGGAGAAAGGGGAACCCTCTTACACTGTTGGCAGGAATGCAAGTTGGTACAGCCACTTTGGAAAACAGTGTGGAGGTCCCTCAAAAAGTTAAAAATGGAGCTACCCTACGACCCAGCCATTGCACTACTGGGTATTTACCCCAAAGATACAGACGTAGTGAAGAGAAGTGCCATATGCCACCCCAATGTTCATAGCAGCATTGTCCACAATAGCTAAATTGTGGAAGGAGCCCAGATGCCCTTCAACAGACGAACGGATTAAGAAGATGTGGTCCATATACACAATGGAATATTACTCAGCCATCAGAAAGAATGATTACCCAGCATTTGCAGCAACATGGACGGGACTGTAGGAGATAATGCTAAGTGAAATAAATCAAGCAGAGAAAGACAATTATCATATGGTTTCACTCATTTATGGCACATGAGAAATAGCAGGGAGATCGGTAGGAGAAGGAAGGGAAGAATGAAGAGGGGTAAACAGAAGGGGGAATGAACCATGAGAGACTATGGACTCTGGGAAACAAACTGAGGGCTTCAGAGGGGAGGGTGGTGGGGGATTGGGATAGGCTGGTGATGGGTATTAAGGAGGGCACGTATTGCATGGTGCACTGGGTGTTATACACAAACAATGAATCACGGAACACTACATCAAAAACTAAGGATGTACTGTATGGTGACTAACATATAATAATAAAAAATTTTTAAAAACCCCATCCTCTGTCTGGTAACAATATTGTCAAGATGTAAATTCTTCCCAATTTGATCTATAGATTCAATGCAATCCCAATCAGATCCTATCAAATTTTTTTTTTTGACAAACGGGTTCTAAAGTTTTTCTGGAGAGGCAAAAGACCCAAAATGGCCAACTCCATATTGAAGGAGAAAGGGCAAAGTTGGAGACTGACACTACCTGACTTCAGGACTTACTATAAGGCTATAGTATTCAAGACAGTGTGGTATTGGCAAAAGAACAGACAAAAAGATCAATGGAATGAAGGAGACAGCCCAGAAATAGACCCTCATAAATATAGTCAACTGAACTTTGACGAAGGAGCAAAGGCAATTGAATAGAGCAAAGACAGTCTTTTCAACAAATGGTAATGAACACCTGGACATCGACAGGCAAAGCAATGAATCTAGACACACAGACCTTACTTCCTTCACAAAAATTCACTCAAAATGGATCAGAGACCTAAATGTAATACACAAAACTATAAAACTCCTAGAAGAGAATAGAAGAAAATCCTGGCGACCTTGGATGTGGTGATGACTTTTCAGACACAACACCAAAGGCACCATCCATAAAAGAAATCAGTGATAAGCAGTATTTCACTAAAATTAAAAACTTCTGCTCTGTGAAGGACAATGTCAAGAGAATGAGAAGACAAGCTCCCACAGGCTGGGAGACGGTATTTGCAAAAGACACATCTGATAAAGGACTTTTACCTAAATTTACAAGAACTCTGAATTCTCAAAAATAAGAGAACAACCACATTAAAAAATGGTCCAATAGACCTTGACAGACACCACAACAAAGAAGATGTACAGATGGTAAGTAAGCATCTGAAAGATGTCCCATATTATACGTCATTAGAGATTTGCAAATTAAAACAATGAGATATCACTACTCATCTATTCGATGGGCAAAACCCAATACACTGATCACATCAAATGCCAAGAATGTGGAACAACAGGAACTCTCATTCATGGCTGGTGAGAAGGCAAATGGTACAGCACTTTGGAAGCCACTTTGACAGTTTCTTGCAAAACCAAATATACTCTTGCTGTATGATCCAGCAATCTTATTCTTTGATATTTACCCAAATGAACTGAAAACCTGTGTTCACAAAAAAACCTGCACATAGATATTTATAGCAACTTTATTCATAATTGATTTGGAAGCAAACAAGATGTCTCTCAGTAGGTAAATGAATAAATAAATTGTGGTGCATCTAGATAATGGAATATTATTTGTCACTAAGAAGAAATGAGGTATCAAACCATGAAAAGACATGGAGGAAGCTTAAATGCATATTACTAAGTAAAAAAATCCAATCTGAAGAAGCCACATACCATAAGATTCCAATATTATGACATTCTGGGAAAGGTAAGACTATAAAAGATTAGTGGTTGTCAGGGGTTAATGGAGACAGAGGGATGAATATGCAAAGCTCAGAGGATTTTTAGTGCAGTGAACCCTAATGTGGACTTTGGGTGATAATGATGTGTCAATGTCATTTCTTTTTTTTTTTTTTCTGTTACTGATTTTTTTTTATCAGAATGTTTTTAAACTATTTTAGCATCCATTTTCCTGTTTTTACATTTAAATTTTAAGTAGTTAACATACAGTGGAATATTGGTTTCTGGAGTAAAATTCTGTGATTCATCATTTACATATAATACCCAGTGCTCATCATAATAAGTGCTCTCCTTAATACCCATCACCCATCTAGCCCATCCTACCCCTCTCCCTCCATCAACCCTCAGTTTGTTCTCTATTGTTAAGAGTCTCATATGGCTTGTTTCCCTCTCTCCTTTTTTTTTCTTTCCCCCCTTTCCATATGTTCATCTGTTTTCTTTCTTAAATGCCACATATGAGTAAGATCATATGGTATTTGTCTTTCTGCGACTGACTTATTTCACTTAGCGTAATAGCCTCTAGTTTCACATCCGCATCATTGCAAGTGGCAAGTTTTTTTGATGGCTGACTAATATTCCATTGTATTCATACACCATATCTTCTTTATCCATTCATTAGTCGATGGACATTTGGGCTCTCTCCATAGTTTGGCTATTGTTGATAATGCTGCTATAAACATCACGGTGCATGTATCCCTTTAAATCCTTATTTTTGTATCCTTTGGGTAAATACCTAGTAATGCAATTGCTGGATTGTAGGGTAGTTCTATTTTTAACTTTTTGAGGAATCTCCATACTGTTCTCCAGGGTGGCTGCACCAGTTCACCTTCCCACTAACTGGGAACAGTTTGCATGCACCAACCAGTGTAAGAGGTTTCTCCACATCCTCGCCAACACCAGTTGTTTCTCATGTTGTTAATTTTAGCCATTCTGACAGGTGTGAAGTGGTATCTCATCATGGTTTTGATTTGTATTTCCCTAATGATGAGTGATGTTGGCATCTTTTCACGTGTCTGTTAGCCATCTGGATGTCTTCTTTGGACAAGTGTCTGTTCACATCTTCTGCCCATTTCTTGACAGGGTTATTTGTTTTTTGGGTGTTGAGTTTGGTAAGTTCTTTGTAGATTTTGGATACTAACCATTTATCAGATATGGGATTTGCAAATATCTACTCCCATCCTGTAGGCTGCCTTTTAGTTTTGTGGGTTGTTTCCTTCCCTGTGCAGAAGCTTTTTATCTTGATGGAGTCTCAATAGTTCATTTTTGCTTTTGTTTCCCTCACCTGTGATGACATGTCTAGTAAGAAATTGCTACAGCCAAGGTCAAAGAGATTTCTGCCTGTGTTCTCCTCTAGGATTTTGATGGTTTCCTGTCTTACATTTAAGCTTTTCATCCCTTCTGAATTTATTTTTGCGTATGGTGTAAGAACGTGGTCCAGCTTCATTCTTCTGCATGTGGCTGTCCAGTTTCCCCAACACCATTTGTTGAAGAGACTGTCTTTTATCCATTGGATATTCTTTCCTGCTTTGTCAAAGTCAAACTTTCACTACTTGCAGATGAGAAGATACTCTATGTATAAAACCCAAAAGACTCTACCAAAAAATTGCTAGAACTTATACATGAATTCAACAAAATCACAGGATATAAAATAAATGTGCAGAAATCTGTTGCTTTTCTATATACCAAAAACAAAGCAGAGAAAAAGAAATCAAGGAATTGATCCCATTTGCAATTGCACCAAATCAATAAGATACCTAAGAATAAATCTAACTAAAGAAGTGAAAGATCTGTATTCTGAAAAGTATAGAACACTTATGGAAGAAATTGAAGAGGACACAAAGAAATGGAAAAGCATTCCATGCTCATGGATTGGAAGAACAAGCATTGTTAAAAGGTCTATACTACCCAAAACAATCTACACGTTTGATGCAATCCCTATCAAAATAGCACGAGCATTTCTCACCAAGCTAGAACAAACCACAAAAGACACTGAAGAGCCAAATCAATTCTGAAAAAGAAAAATAAAATTGGAGGCATCACGATTCCAGATTTCAAGCTATATTACAAAGCTGTAATCATCAAGACAGTATGGTAATGGCACTAAAACAGACACATAGATCAATGGAACAGAATAGAGAACCCAGAAATGGAGCCACAACTATACGGTCAACTAATCCTTGTCAATGTCATTTCATTGACTGTAACAAATGTTCCATTCTGGTGCAGGATGTCAATAGTGGGAGATGTTGTGCATATGGGAATTCTGAATTATAAATTCTGTTCAGTTTTGCTGTGAACCTAAAACTTCTCTAAAAAAGAACATTTATTAATAACAACACAAAAGAATGAAGTACTGAGACATGCTGCAGTGTGGACAATCCTTGAAATCATTACCTCAAGGGAAAGAAGTCAGTCACAAAAGTCCATACATTATACGATTCCATTAATAGGACAGTCCAGGGTAGGAGAATCCATAGAGACAGGGTATTAGTGGTTGCTTAGAGCTGAGGATGGGGAGATGATGGGGGGGTGGGGTAATAGGCTAAAGTGTTTGCGATTTCCTTTTGAGGTCAGGAAGGGTGTTCTATACTTGGTTGTGATGATGGTTGCACACAAAAGTCCATAGAAGTGTACATTTTAAATGAGTGAATTGTATGGTATATAAATTACAACTAAAGCTGTTTTTAAAACAATAATCATAACCTCAGCACTGACAAAATAAAAGAAATGAAAGAAGAACAGCAAAGAGAGCGATAAATAGGAGTATAAATCTAAACGAACACTGACAGTATAAACAATGTTAATAACGTATCACAGAGCCTTAAAAATAGACGCAGAATTAACGTACACGGAACTGTGATGTGAAAATCAGGAGGATGATTAATGGAGTTAAAGTGTGCTCTGACGTCCTCTCTTTGCAAGGAAGATAAAGGCACTAATCAATTATACTTTGATAAGTCAAGGATACATGTTAAGCACTAAAAAGTAGAGGACTTCCAAATCAGAAGAGAAAAAAGAAAAAAAAAGAGCCCAAAGAAGTTAACACATAAAAGGAAAACTGCATGGGCATATAAAAAATGATCCGTAATTATGTTAAATGCAAATGGACTAGATGACTGTCTTCAAAGATTAAAACTGTCAGATTGGAGGGAAAATACACAGTCTTCCTGCTATTTATAAGGGTCACACCTAAAACAGAAGAATACAGAATGATAGAAAATACAAATACGGAAAAAGTGAAGTACTGCCCAAGAGCAGTGATGGGGCTGTATTAACTGGCTGTCATGTAGACGTTGAGGACACACACGCATTGGCAGGATCACCCTTTGTACCACTCCAATCGGAAACCACCCACATACCCACTGCGAGTAGAATGGGTGAATTGTGGTGTATTCATGCAATGCAAGTGAACAAACTATAAATACCCACAACCATTTGGATGGCTCTTAAAAACACAATACTGAGCAAAGGGAGTAAGCCACGAATGAACACATGCAGTGTGATTCCATTTATAAAAGTACTCAGAAACAGGCAAGAGTAGCGATCTTACGAAGGGAGGTACACCTGGGTGTCTGCACTCTGAAACAAAACAAGGTGGGACTGTACTTCCCCTGGGACACCCTAGTCAGCCTGTCGACGTTGAGAGGGTGCTCCCCCCAGAAATACAAGGAGGCTTTGGCAGATTCTATGTCTGAATGAGTCAAGGCTCTGCCCGTGATAATGAACAACCAGGGCAAGAAGGGGAACTTCTGAGGCCGGGGGGAGCCTGAGCAACCACCTACGATTTGAGGCTTCCTTGACCACTCCTTGCCAAGGGCAGGCAAGGTTCCAAGGGACAGGGGTGATGGGGAAACAAGGGAGGAGAGAAGAGGGCCCTCCTTACTTTCCTGGCCCATACTGGCTGGCGGCAATGTGCCAGTGCTGGGGCGGCCATATTCAGGATCACGTGACCCTTACTCCCAGCTGACGGACCCACCACGAGCTTGGGGCCATGGATTCCACATACTGGCCTGTGGAATGGGCCATGTTGATATGGGCCATGATGACAGTGTTCAGGGCAGTTTCCTCTCAAGTGCATCACACCTGAGCTGCAGGAGCTGTTAGGACGGAATGATCTCTGGCTATTCTAGAATTAGGTTGGTTTGGAGTGGAGTTTTGGTAGGAAGTGGATTTTCCATCAGTGGCTTCCACTCAGTCCCCCCCTTGATGGCCTTACCCACCCCTCTCCTGCAGCTGCTTTGGCCGTATCTGCAGCTGGTCAGGGAATTTGTACCAGTGAGTGCTTCCACTCAGGCCATCTGTGGGCCACTTCCTGATGCTTCAAGAGGCGAGAGTGGAGACTGGCTGGGGACGTTTTACTTGACTTAGTGCTTTCCGCAGGGAGAGGGTGATGCACCGCTTCCCTCCCCTCCTCTTTATTTTGTCTACACTTAGTGCATACTAGAATTCTTAGCTGCAACGGACAGAAATTACTCTTGGCTCACTTCATCAGAAAAAAGGGTTTCCTGCAAGGGTGCGGGGGAGACAGCTTGCACACTGGCTTGAAGGGGAGGCTGAAGGGCTGAGAGCACAGAGAGGTCATCCCCAGGGCATGGTCTGATCAGAACGAGGCTGCCACCGGGGCTGCCTCTGCACTCTCAACTCTGTGCCACTGCCACCTGGCACTCAAGCTCCCAGGGGCCACTGCCCTGGGGTCACATGAAATCTGAGAGACTTTAGCTTCTCTCTGTCCCCCACACAGACTTGTGTCCCAGATGGGGTTATCTGACAGGCTGGCAGAACCACAGGGATTGGGAAAGCACACCTCTGGGTGTTTTGGCTTCCGAAGAGAGAGGTGGGGCCCTGCAGGACTTACCCAGTGGCCATTTGTCCAAACCCAGGAAGGTGGCTCAGATGCTGGGCGGCCAAAAAAGTGATGAGTACACGTTGCCCTTTCGCCCACCTAGTGCTGGACGCTGAGGCGAGAGGAGGGCCGGGTCTGGCCTGGCCCTGTCATTAGGTGGCATGACAGATGCATGAGTAACTGCCACCCGGGGACCAAAGAGCCACAGCTTCAGCGCAAGGGCGGGGACAGCGAATCAGCCCTCAGTTTCCACATCTGTAAAATGAGAGTAGTACTAACAGCGCTTGTCTCACATGGTTGGTGGAGAAAGAAAAATAGTGTGTGGCAAACTCCTACTATTATATTTGCACGTGTAGGGCTTTGAATTAGTGGCAGGTGTCCTCATGAAAGAGGCAGTTCAGCAGAATGTTCAAGAATGTTGTCACTTGCTGTGGGGTTCCAGCGGCCCCACGCGTATCCCTTTGGAGGCAGAAGATTGGGGCTGGTTAAGCCCACAGTTTCTGGAGCCAGACTGACTGAGCCTGAAATCCAGTTCTTGGGTGACACACCTTATTGCTCTATGCCTCAGTTTCCCCCTCTGTCACATGGGAATGGTCACAACTTCACAGGTTGCTGTGAGGATCAAGTATGACACATAAAGGCCCCTGAGCAGTGCCTGGCACATAGTTACAATCTCAATAAGTGTTAGTAATGTTTATTAGTCCGAGGTCTGTTGTGGGCACCAATCCCTGACAAACTCCAGACAGCCCTGTTTCGGATGGGTACACCATTCACACATGACAGCTAAGGAACCGTGCGGCACAACGTTGTTAAGGGCCCAAGTGAGCCATTCAGACTCTGTGTCAGCAGCCCTGCTACTTCCCGGCCCGGAAGCTCACATGCACAGCCCGTGTGAATATGGCACCTTGCCAGGGCCGCCAGCTCCCAGCTGAGGTTACTGGTCCCCAAGTCCCTGTTCCCGCACCAAGCCTGCCATGCTGGTTTGGCCTACAGTCGTTCACAGTTTTCCACAGTGCATCCAGTCTCGCTCAGGATTTTGAACTGCAATGTAGACTTGAGGGGTGGTCGACTGGAGCCGCGTCTGGCCCTCTGCCATCTTGCTCAGGCCCCTTCCCAGAAATCCCTGAACTCTCTCCTCACCGCCTGCTGCGCTATGTCTCCTGATTTCCCATCCCGAGTCTTCTCTCGGGAACAGCTCTGCCATCCAGCCTGCCCTCCCCTGCCTCCAGGACAGTGGTTCTCAGCCAGGGATGATCCTGCCCCAGGGGACACTTGGCAATGGCTGGAGACATTTTGGTTGTCACAACTTGGGGGATGGAGGTGTCCTACTGGCATCTAGTGAGTAGATGTCGGGGATGCTGCTAACATTTTATGATGCAGAAGACAGTCCTGCACAGCAAAGAACTTCCCAGACCAAAAAGAATTTTCCAGTTGCTGAGGTTGAGAAATCCCGTTCTAGGAATTCTGCTGAATAAATTGGTGTATATCTTGCTGTGGTACAAAAGTATAAAGAAGAAAGCAAAAATCCCCCCAAATCTCACTATCCAGATACAACTGCTGTCTACGTTTTGGTGATCTGCCCTCCACGTTTCTCTCTCTGCACGCTTACAGGGAGACTTACAGATGTGTCTAATTGGACAGAAATACGCTCATGCTATACGTGCTGTTCTGCAGCTCATTTTTTTTTCACTCAACAACACACCATGGGCATCTTTCCACTGTCAACAAATGGAGATTTGCAACATCCTTTTTAGAAGTCTCCATGACATTCCATAGTAGGGATGTAACACTTTATTTAGACAATCCCTTATTGATGGATATTTAGATCATGTCCAGTATTTTGCTGTTATAAACATTACTGTGATGAATATCGTTGTATATACATCTTAGTGCACTTGTCTGAGTAAATCCTTAAGATAAATTCTAAGAGTGGAATTGCTGGCTAAAGAATAACATGCCCTTTTAGGACATTTGATACTCAATGCTGAATTACCACTTTCAAAGTCACTTTAATTTACACAACCTCTAACAGGACACAGCAGTGCCCGTCTCTCTGCCCCTTCACGCACACTGGATAGCATCAATTCTTTAAAAGGATTTTTTAAAGCACTCACAGAGACTAGCCAGGAATGCTCAAAGCTAAGTGTGTTTCTCTTTGGCAGCTGAATTCTGGGACTTGATGTAACCCTCTTAGAGTCTGATTTTCTGTCTCCTCTCCCTAATTCCCGTTCTCCTTATGGCCAAGTCCTCAGCCAGGCCAGAGTGGGGGAGGAGAACTTGGTGAGCTGACTGGGCCTCCCATCTGGGGTGTTGTGCCCCTACCTGTGGTTCTATCTGTTAGGCTAGGAATGCTCCTCTGTCTCCCTGTCTCTGTGGCTGTTCTCCTGCCTGAATTTTGAGGACTTAGGAGTGTGTTTTCCTCAGAGCAGACTCTATGTATGGCCTTGACCTGAAGCCCCCTGCTTTATGCTCTAACTGGGGCCCTTCTCTACTCCTAGTGATGACTCACACAATAATAGCTCATACGGACAGAGTGTTTTTGAGTGTGTGACTTATCTTTTGTTTGGGGTTTACAATTCCTCTAAACAACCCCATAAAGGAGTTGCTATGATTCTCACCCCTGTTTTTCTCAATCCAGCAACTGGGGCTCAGAGAGAGAAATGATCAGCCCAGGTCCCACTGCAAGTGAGCGGCAAAATAGGGATTTGAACCCAAATCTTCTGTTTTAAAATGTACCTATAGTTTGTTTCAATCAGGTAGGGTAAGACACATGGACATGGAAATGATGGTCATGAAGGGAGAAGTTTTTTTTCTCACAGATTCCTAAAACAGGGAGGCACTGCTTACCATGCAGGGAGAGCTACGTGGGGAAGCACCAGGGTTGGGCAGGAGGCAGAAGGAGCGGGAGGAAAGCATGGGCTAAAGCCTTTACTGCCAGGGGTGCCTCACCAGCAAATTCCCGGAGTGAAAGGCTTTGGCATGTATATACTGTATTTTAGACTTGTGTGGGATTTCATGTTTCCAAAATCAGGACGCATCGTATAATTGAAGTGCATATTTCACATGTTACCAGGCAGTGGAGTGTATTATTTAAAAGAGAGAGCTGTCTTTGGAAGACTTTAGTTCAAATCCTGGTTCTACCAGTTCCCAGCTATATGATCAAATTACTTAACCTTGCTGAACCTCCCTTTCCTTTGTGGAAAATGGATTTCATCTCTATCCTTCGCCGTTAAGGGATACAGGCAGTGCATGGGAAATCTACAGGGTAAGAATATCTTGCTGACTGCTCCAACAGCTGCCATGGAAGCAAGGTGAATGCCGCACTGGGACTGGCCAAACTCCCCAAGGTTTTTCGGGGAGACATATATATGAGTGTTTCCTGTGAACCAGGTGGGGGCCACCTGGCTGAAAGGGCTGATATGAGAACATCATCCTAGGTCTGTCCAAAAGGACCACCTGGAAGGGGTAGGCCCTCAACAGCTGGATGTAAGTCCAAAAGGCTAGACAGAAGAAACAATGGACCCCAAGACAGGATGCTCTCACATTGAGGAACTAGTGTCGGGAGGTCTCTGAAGAACTCACAAAAGCACCTCACAAGAGTCCTCTTTCGACAAATGAGTAGAGAGCAGCGTAAGGCAGAACAATCGCATGAGCCCTTCCCTCTGCGTTCACCTCTCCTCTCTCCCCTGCCATGGCCATCCAACCCCACAACAGTCAGTAACAGCAGCTGGCGAGCGAGAAAGGGAGTGAGGGGGAATGAAAAAGAATAATCTACCTGGATCTTTTTGCAGAAGGCAGGCGGCTTTCCCGCAGCAAGCGTTGGCTCTTATCCAAGCATCCTATAAACAGTTCCAAGGCACTGATCTGAAACCAGGCTCTGGTTAGGCGTTGGGGGTAGGGTCGGGGTGAAGGTGAAACAAAGGTGAACAGGTAAAGCCCTTGCCATCTAGAAGTTCACATTCTACTGTAAGCGGCTGGCATATGAAAAGTAATTACAAAATGGTGGGATGCATATAATAATAAAAACGAATCTTCACTGAGCACCTAGATGCTGGGGGCTTTGCCTGACTGATCTCACTCAATTCTTATAGCAGCCCTGTGAGATGGATATCGTTATGCCCATTTTACAAATGAAGAAATTGGAATGCAAAGAAGTTAAATGGATTTGAACTTGGTCCTTTCTGACTCTAAGCCCATGTTCTTAACCACTCTGTTATTTAATGGTGCACAAAGGAGGCAAACAGTGGGGGTGAGTGTGGAAAATGGGATTTGAGAGGATGAGCCCATAAGAAAGGGAAGTACATTCCAGAAAAATGAACCAGCATTTTCAAAGGCTATATATTTGTGTGGGTGCAAGACATTGTTTGTATAGCTGCTAATGCGCATTTATTAAGCACTTAACACATTCCAGGCAATTTACATGGATTTAATCCTCATAGCTTGCTATATATTCTTATACGCATTGTTATAGAAGACGGACCTAAGGCTCAAGGAGGGGTAGCCCGGAGACCCACAGACAGTAAAAAAGAGAAGCCAGAACTAGAACCTCGGTTTGTGTCATCCCCAAGCCGTGTTCTTTCCACCACACCAGCTACATGGCGGGAAAATAACAGCAAAGTGACAGCTCCCATCCTGCCCCCTGCTCCCATCCTGCCATTCGGCATACAGGCATACTGACTCTCCCTAGCTATAGGATTGGCTCAGAGGTGGGCACGTGACCCAAATTAGTCCAGTCCGAGTGAGTTCCGGGCTTTGAGGCCTCGCTTCTGGAAGCTTTATTCCTGCCTGTCTTGAAGGGCTCTGGGGCGCTGGGGCTGAAGCTTTGGTAGTGGAAGAGATGGGGATGGGTGCTGTGGCAGTGGCCTGGAGCTACAGGGGCTGGGGCCGTCCATGTAGGGGGTGGGAGACCCATTGTGCCCACCGATGTGAGGAGTTGGGAGTGGGGCAGAATCCCCAGCCCTAGCTTGGCTCCGGGTGGCCCTCAGTGCCCATCAGTAGGGGAGATCACGCTATCAATGAGACAGGAGAGTCGGGCACTACTTGTACTTTCAGTAATAGCCTCCCGCAAGGCTCACAGACACAGTGTGTTCGGGTGGGTCATCAGGCAGCAGCATTTCATGTCACAGTAATAGACAGGAGACTGAAATTACAATAAAAAACCAGTTTGGACTTCTTGGGATGGTGCCGTGCCTATCTGAAGAATGACGCGTTCTTTCAGTACCTCCCGCTCGCCAGGCTCGTTCCAGCCTCAGGCTTTGGCACACCCAATTCCTTTCCCCTGACATGCTCTTTATCCATCTGTTCACCTGGCCGCCTTATCGTCCAGGTGTCCGTGTAACTGCCACCTTTCTCAGAGGCCTCCCTGGACCCCCTAGGCTGGGCTCGGATTCCCTCACCCTGGGCTTCTGTGGGTCCCATCTACCAAGCAGAGGACAGCGTGCCTTGTAGCCAGGCTTCGGTCCTCCCAAGGGCAGGGACACCTTCCCTGGAGGTCTCTTCTCTCTCCCTAGTGCCTAACACAGTGCCTGACATATGCTTGTCCCCTGAGTACACATGAGGGTCAGGGATTGTGTCTGATTCGTCCCTTGATGGGGCTCCAGCCTGGGTCAGCTTTATGGGCTTGTGACCATCACAGTCAAGGAGGGCTCCGTGCTCAGAAGAGCCCTGGGCTTGGGGTTTAATGCTCTGTGTTCACCATCTTGAAATTCTTGATGATTGTATATTTGAATTTGGGTTTTGTAAGTGGAGTGTGATGGAACAATAGAGCATGCCCTGGGTGCTTGGAGCCTCAGCTTAGGTGCAGTCCCGCCTTCCATTGCCTTCCCAGCATGGGTTCTTGGATGCTTAACTCCTCTGCCCTGTGGTGTCCAGGACACTGCCTCTGCCCCCCTCCCCACTCCATGAATGCTGCTGCCCTCTGCCCTGCACAGCCATGAGCACAGGCACATGGAGGGTTGTGGTCAGGCATACACACTTGGTGACGTCTTGCAACTGGCATGGTCCCTAAGCTGGGTTAAGCACAATAGTGCTGGTTGGCCAGCCAGAGACTGTGTCTCAAGGAGGTCAAGCCTGGTCCAGGTTCCAAGCCCACGTTAGCAGGAAGGTTTAAAGATCCTCGAGGATCACCCGTCTGCCGTGGATTGGGCAACAGACGGTGTGCAGGAGAGATTCCTGGCTGGACTTCCCCAGACCCTGCCCAGGTTGTAGCACAGGGTGTTGGGCCAGGAGGGTGAACCCAGTATTCATCAGACCCAAATAAGAATGCAGGCGCCACTCGCAGGGGTGGCCCATGGGTGCCTGTGAACTTCTGTGCTCTCCTTGCTAGTGCCAGCCCTCTGGGAGTGCTCCCGCAGCTGGCTCTGTGCCCTGGGGAGGAAGAGGGGGTGTGGGGCGGTGGGGTATCTCAGAATCCTCTCCTCCTTTCAACTTTTCTGTGTCTGGCTTGTTTATCTCTTGTGGCTAGCTCTAGGCACCCTCCTGGGATGAACCACATAATACAAATTGTGCAATTTCAGTGAAATTGTTTATGAATTAAATGCCCTGGTATTTACATTTAGAACAGGAATCGAACAACATACAGACGAACAGTAAAGTCATGTTAATAATTGAAAATCTGTGTTTTTCTTTCCTTAGAGTGACACCAAATAGCAAATGAAAAGCACCATAAGAAGTCAAGAGAGAGACCATGGTGAAAGAAGAATCCATGTACCTTTTTTTCAAGAGCACTTTCTTCCTGTTTCTGTGAACAAGGAGCTCTGAATTTTCATTTTGCACTGGCCCTGCCGTAGCTCATTTGTTGAGTGAAAGACTAAATAAATAAATATTTTTATTAAAAAGTGGAATACGCTCATTATTTTCTGTTTCCGGAGAGTGCTGTGTCTAATCAGGATTGCAGTGTGTTGTGAAATCCAAGAGCATCCGAATGGTACAACTACTCTTGAATCATATGCGCGTCTTGTGGATTTATGAGCCTTGTGTCTCCAAGGTCATCACGCTGTCCTCCGTATCCTCATTCCAGTCTCACTCCAGATTCGGTTCTGGTCCGGCTGGAGTAGCTTGTATCTGCTAATCCTTCCACAGACAACAGCGATAAACTCTGGACAAAATCTTAAAACAACTATTTAAAGACTCCAGAGAGTAAACAATCACAGACAGAAACTAGAGACTTCAACTCATAAAAACAGTAAACATACTGCCTGTCACACACATACATGCACAGACGTGCAGACACGCATGTGCACGCATACGTTGCAGAGGGACAGAAGCTCTGTGGGAGGAAGACCCTCCTTCATCTTATTGACATAGAAGATACCCAATGCATTTTTGCTGTCAAACGCATGTTTTGCTTGGTGTACATTTCTTTAAAAAGTCAGGTTTATTGAAGTATAATTTAGCAAGAGTGAAATTCACGCTTTTTAGTTGTGTCATTTGATGAGTTTTGACAAATGTGTATCTTTGTATAACCTCCACTACAATCAGGATATTGAGAATTTCCGTCACTGCCAAAGTACCTTCTTTTTTTCCTAAGATTTATTTATTTATTTGAGAGAGAGAGAGCACGCGTGGGAGGGGCAGAGGGAGAGAGAGAAACTCAGGCAGAGTCTGCACTGAGTGGGGATCCCGACTCGGGGCTCCACACGGGGCTGGATCTCACAACCCTGAGATCAGGACCTGAGCGAAAACCAAGAGTTGGACGCTTAACCGACTGCGCCACCCCGGTGCCCCCAAAAGTACTTCTTGTTCCCCTGCGGGTAGTCCCTTCCCCAGCCCCAGCCCCTGGCAATAACTGACCTGATTTCTGCCACTCTATCTTTGCCTTTCTCAGAATACTGTATAAATGGCATCATACTGAATGTAGCCTTCTGTGTCTGGCTTCTTTCACTTGCATTATGCTTTCGAGATTCATCTGTGTTGCTGCCCGTGTTAGTAAGACATCGTGGTACATGGTATTCACTGTGTCCATGTATTTAATGAGTGGATATTGGGTTGTCTTGAGTTTGGGGCTATTACGGATTAAGCTGCTATAAGTATTTGCACGTGTGTCTTTGTGTGGACATGTTTAATTTCTCTTGGGTAAATACCTAGGAGTGACATAGTCGGGTCACATGTTTAAATTCGTAAGAAACTGCCAAACTGATTTCCGAAGCGGCTGTATCGGCAATGCGGTGAGGATTCGAATTGCACCAGGTCCTCACTGGCACTTGGCATTGTCAGCATTTAAAGAAATGCTTAGCCCTTCTAATAGGTGTGTAGTGTTATCCCATTGTGGTTGTGAGGTGCATTTATCTAATGACTAGTGATGTTGAGGGTTTTTTTACATTTTTATCTGCCATCCACACCACTTCACTTTGGTGAAGTACGTATTCAAATATTTTGTCCATTTAAAAATTTGGATTATTTTCTTATTATTGAGTTGGAGGGGTGATTTATATATTTGGGATAGAAATCTTTATCAAATATATGTTTTGCAGGTATTTTCTCCAGTCTGTGATTTGTTTTATCGTTCTCTTAATAATACATTTTGGAGAGCAAAATAAAGTCCTATTTATCTATTTTTTTCTTTTATAGTTTGTGTTTTTTGTGTCCTAAGGAATCATTGCCTAAAACAGAGTCAGAAAGATCTTCTGTGTTTTCTTCCAGAATTCTGCAGTTTTAAATTTTGTACATTTAGGTCTATGATTAATTTCAAGCAATTTTTTTTTTGTATATGGTATGAGAAAGGGGTTGAGGTTCATTTTTTTTTTGTATGTCCAATGGTTCCAATACGATTTGTTAAAAAGACTATTCTTTCTCCATTAAAATGCCTTTGCGCCTTTCTTGAACATCAATTGGTCATATACCTATGGATTTATTCTGCTAAACTGTTGGGCTCTGGACTTCTGAACTATCTCTTCTTTCCATTTATTGATGGCCAGGACCACACTGTCTCAATTGCTGGAGCTTTATAATAAGTCTTGAAATCGGGTGACATAAAATCTCCAACTTTGTTCTTTTTTTCAAAATTGTTTGGCTATTATAGTTCTTTCCCCTTTCTATATAAATCTTAGAATCAACTAGAATCAGCCTCTCAAAAAAAAAAAAAGCTTATTTGGATTTAAATGGATACTGTGTGGAATCTAGAGATCAGTTCAGAGAGATCTGACATCGTAACTACACTGAGTCTTCTAAGCCACGAACACAGCATATATCTCTTTATCTGGGCCTTCCTTGATGTCTCTTTTTTTTTTTTTTAAAGATTTTATTTATTTATTCGACAGAGATAGAGACAGCCAGCGAGAGAGGGAACACAAGCAGGGGGAGTGGGAGAGGAAGAAGCAGGCTCATAGCAGAAGAGCCTGATGTGGGACTCGATCCCATAACGCCGGGATCACGCCCTGAGCCGAAGGCAGACGCTTAACCGCTGTGCCACCCAGGCGCCCCTTCCTTGATGTCTCTTAACACATTATAGTTTGATAGTTTTCACTACATAGATCTTGTGCATATTTTGTCTGATTTATCCATACGTATTTCATGTTTTTGATGCCATTTTATATTGTACTTAAAAAAATCTTCAAATCCCAATTGCTTGTTGCCAAAATACAGACGTTAAATTGACTTTTATGTATTGACTTTGGATCCAGTGGCCCTGCTAAATTCATCGATTAATTCAAATTGCTTCTTCATAGCTTCTTTGGGGTTTTCACATAGTGATGGCATCTCTGCAAATAGGGACAATTGTGATATTCCTATAGACTCATCCATTTGAGAACACGAAGTGTGCCTGTTGAGACTGCGGCTTGCAGTCAGACTAGGCTGGGTTGGATTCTGGCTGCTTTACATCCTGGCTGTGTGACTACGGCCAAGTTGTTTAATGTCTCTGAGCTTCCATTCCACCATTTGTAAAATGGGAGAAAACAAGTCCTTTCTAAGAGTATTATTAGATAAGCAGTAGTTCCCAGAAGTGAGATTGTAGGTTAACAGGCAGCCACAATCTTAAGGCTTTTTTTTTCATTTATGTTGCCAAAACGTTTCCCAGAACTGGCATGCCACTGGTTGCCAACCCCAGTGACCCCAGCCACTTACAATTATGTGTGCCTCAAGAGACTTAAAAGCCAACAGCAGTCTGACTTCTGTTACAATAGTTACCCCTATCTGCTTTGTTCAAAATAGATTTCCTGTCTATTGTTTTAGGCACGTGTTAGTGCCTTCTTCACTGTTAGTTTATACGTATTATTCTTTTGATTTTTGAAGTGTTTTTCTTTACGGACTAGAAACTTGATACAGCACATCAACAAGATTTGGCCTGCATAGGGCCTGTGTTTCTCAGCTAATCTCTGAGACAGCCCCACGGCTCTCTTCCTACCTCTCTTTCGTAGGTGAGAAACTGGAGGTTGGAAGTTAAGCAACCTGCCAAGGGCGCAGCTAAGCCGTAGCAGAGCTGGGACTTTTGCCCTGGGCAGAGTGGCTGCAGAGCTCAAACTTACCACGCCTGCCTCTCATTCAGTAAACCTAAGGTCTGGGCAAACTGACCAGAGTTCTAGACTAATTCCCGACCTTACGAGCTGGCCACCTTTGGGCTAGTCTCTTAGCCCCTCTGATCCATCAGGCCCCTGACCACAAAACTTTGGTTGATTCTTCTATGTCAGGCTCTCTGTTAGGTTCTGAGCCTCAGTTTCCTCATCTATAAAATGGGCCAAATGAGGCTGCCTCTGGCGCCTGCCTGCTGTGAGGACTGGATAAGGTGCTGGAAACACAAAGGCCTGATGAGCTCGATGAGGGCTCTACTCTTGTCAGTTCCTGGCTGTGACCTCAGTCTCTGTCTGGCTTGTGTCTTCATCTTGCTCTTAGAAAGTCTAAAAACAGGGGCGCCTGGGTGGCTCAGTCGGTTAAGCACCTGTCTTTGGCTCAGGGCATAATCTCAAGATCCTGGGATCGAGTCCCACATCGGGCTCTGTGCCTCGTGGGGAGTCTGCTTGAGGATTTTCTCTCCCTCTCACTGTGCCCCTCCTGCTTGCTCATGCTTTCTCTCTCTCTAAAATAAATAAATAAATCTCAAAAAAGAAAAAAGTCTAAAGACACCAACTCCATCCCTTCATTTCCCACCAGGGGAGGGGAGAAAGGAAAAGGACTGTAAGTTTCTATTCCTTATCCCTGAGCTGAGAGGGAAGAGGGGTTGACATCACACAAAAGGCTGGAGAGCCAGGGGAACCAAGTTCTTATTCGTGTCCCACCTTTCAAAATCTGCATGGCTTTGATCAAGACTACCTTTCCCTGAACCTCAGTTTCCTCTGCTGCAAAATAGGAAGAATTTTTCTACCCTTGCACCTGGCCTGAGAGAGATACATGAGATAATGTACGGGAAGACTCATAACCATGTTTTTATCGATGAGTCTGCTTTGTGTCTCAGGGGCAGATGTGGTCAAGAGAATGGGCTCCAGGATCATTTGGCTCCAGGATCTGTTCCTCACTAGCTGGAACCTTGGCTGTCCTCTTCTGTAAAACGGGGACAATAGTGGGGTGGTGTGGTTGTATGACTCTCTGCCTTCTGTGTCCATTGTAGGATTGCACCTACTGGCCTTCTTGTGGTTGGGTGGGGCCCCATGACCAGCTGTGGCCAATGACTGCCGGCAGAAGTGACGCGTGTTACTTTCAGGTTGGAATAGTTAATGACTTGAATCCAATCTTCCCTTTTTGTGTCTTGGCCAGAGTGTACATAGATGGGGCCTCCCTCAACCTGGGTCTCTGAGTACTGATAGCAGAGAGCAGAGCCCCCTAACTAATGTATATATTGTGAGCAAAAATAAAAGTTATTTTGATTTCAGCCAGTCACATTGAGGGGGGCTATTTGTTACCACAGCGTAGTCTTACGTCTCCCGACAGATGCAAATCTCTCCTTCCCAGCATGGTTGTGAAGGTTCAGTGTGAGGGTACATGTACCATTCTTGGTACCGGACTTGGCAGGTAGTGAGTGCTCATTGAATGGTAGCTGTAATTATTACCACAGGAAGAACACACTGAGAAATGGTTGTTCAAATCCCAGCTTTGCCTTTAGCTCTCCAGGTGACCTTGAACAAAAAACCGAACTCTATAAAATGGGAGTGGTAAGCCCTCCCAACAGGGGTTCCTTCGAGGATTACAGAGGGTGGGCTGAGAGAAACTGTTGCATTCGGTCCTCTGGACTCAGGCACTGGGCTTCAAATCCTGGTGGTACCATTACTGTGTGACCTTGGGCAAGTCACTTAACCTCTTTGTACCTCAGTTTCCATCGTCTATAAAATAGGATAATAGATGTGCCTACTTTATTTTATTTTATTTTGTTTTGTTTTATTTTATGTATTTATTTAAAAGATTTTATTTATTTGAGAGAGAGAGAGAGACAGAGAGCACGAGTCTGGTGAAGGGCAGAGGGAGAAGCAGGATCCCCGCTGAGCAGGAAGCCTGTCGTGAAGCTTGATCCAGGACTTAACCAACAGAGCCACCCAGGCACCCCTAGACATACCTACTTTAAAGGGCTGTGGGGAGGATTAAATAAATTAATATATGCAAATGCCTAAAGAATTGCCTGACACACAGTAAGCATTCCATAAATTTGAGCTTTCATTATTATCTGTTTGCCAATAGAGAGCAGGGTTTGGGACCCCTGGTGTGGATTCCAGCCCTGTGGCTCATCAGCTGTGTGACCTTGGGCTGTCGTATTACATCTCAGAGTCTCTGCTTCCTCCTTCATTGAGCAAGGACACTACTTCCTGCCCTTAGAATCCTGGGAGGATTAAGTGAGACCACGTATGGCCAGTGCGCATTGCCGGGCCTGGCTAGCGATGATGATTAAGACATAAATAAACACCCACCACACAGCAAGTGCTCTATCGATATTTGTCCCGCTGCCGTCCCTCGCCTTGTGCTGTCTCTCCTGTTGCCTCCACATTTGCACCCTATTCAGTTTTGGGGCGCTCTCCCAGGGCAAGGAGTAGGGTGAGGGAAGGGAGGTGCTGAGGTCAGCCTTCCCATTTTACAGAAGGGAAAAGGAAGGTGCAGCCAGGCAAGGGGATCACCTCCTGATCCAGGTGTAGGTGGCATCCAGGCTGGGGCTTCATTCTCCACACTCCCCTGAAGGGCCCCCGCCCCCGCCCAAGAGGCCCCAGTCCTGCCGGCGCCCGAGCAGGCCTGCTGCTGCCTGCTGTGCTTTGTGACGGGCAGTGAGTACAGCAGCTGGGCTCCGCGGACCAGGTGGCGGAGGGGCGCGTCTCTCCCCCGGGCATTGGCAGCCACTCTGGTTACTTTCTTGGATTTCCTCACTCACCAGGTTCTGCACTGGGTGGGTGTTTGGGGGCTGGTGAAGCACTCAGGGACTTCACTGCACCCTGGCGCTCCAGGCCCAAGGGTGCTGCCTGAGCTGGGTGGCCCCGACCTGGGCCACCATGGAGAGACAAGGTCCTCGGAGAACCTGTCCCCAGAGGCCACGTGGGAATTTTGAGACTCTGTGCCTGAGGAGTGAGTTGAAGGTCGGGAGGTGCTCACAGCCACAAGGTAGGGAAAGCCTACGAGGCCCAGCGAGCCCTTCCTGCACATGTGCCTGCGGGGTCCCTACCAGGGAGGGGTAGGAGGAGGGCTCTCGGGGGGCCACGAAAGAGACCACTTGTTTCTTTTGACCTATCCAGCAGTACATGGAGATCAAGGCTGCCAAGGACCACAGGCTGGGGGGCTTCAAGGACAGAAAGCCGTTTTCCCACAGTCCTGGCAGCTGGATGTCCCGGGTCAAGGTCCTGCAGAATGGATTTCTGGTGGGAAATCTCTTCCTGGCTTGTCGATGGCCACCTTCTCTCTGTGCCCTCACATCGTCTCCTCTCTCTGCACACATGGAGAGAGAGAGAAGGAACTCTTTGGCTTCTCTTCTTACAAGGCTCCAATCCTGTCAGGGCTCTACCCTTATGACCTCATCTAACCTTAATTGCTTCTATAAAGGCCCATTTCCAAATACAGTCACACTGGGGATAAGGGCCTCAGTATATGAATTTGGAGGGACCCAAACAGTCAGTCCATTGCAAGCATCTACTCTATACCAGCAACACAACCCACGAAGTCCTTGCTACTATGACGCCGGCGTCCCCGCGGGGGTGTGTGTGCACATGCGTGCGCACATACAGACTGTTATCAGGGATAAGTAGACGCGTGGGTCCCTGGGCTAGCTGTGACCAGGCCACTGGTTTGGGGTGCCTAAGAGGAGGGGTTAACAGTGCAAAGCTTTGGAGCCCAAAGCACGTGGGCTCATAGCCCCAGTCTGCCCTTATGAGCTGTGTGTCCCCAGGCAAGCAACGTTACCTTTTTCTACCTCAGATTCCTTACCTGGGAAATGGGAATAATACCTACCAGAGAAGGCTGCTAAAATGACTGAGGATGTTGGTAGGAAGTACAGGGTTTTAGTGCAGGGTTTGGGGGTATACGAAAAAATACGAGATGGTCATTACCATCGTTACCGCTCGTGAACAAGGAGATCACTTCTAATTAAGATGGAGGCTTTGAGTTGGCGATAATCTATCCTGTGAGGTCAGATATTGGAAGGTCTTAGTCGTGGAGGGGGAGGTGTAGATCAGGGAGAATAGGTGCTGTGTGGGTCTGATACATGATGCTCTTCTCTGGTGCACATATTTTATGTATGTATGTATGTATTTATTTATTTATTGAGAGAAAGAAGTGTGCAGATGGAGAGGGAGAGAAAGAATCTTAAGCAGACTCTCTGCTGAGTGCACAGCCCGATGTGGGGCTCCATCTCATGACCCTGAGATCATGACCTGAGCTGAGATCATGACCTGCGCTGAAATCAAGAGTCAGAGGCTTAACTGACTGAACTACCCAGGCACCCCTCATTCATTCACTAATTAATGCATTACATTTCCCTTGAATTTTTCCACTATTTTCCCAAAGCCACCCAATTCAGCTGGCACCTTTTTTGCTTTGCACCCTCCACCTTGTCATGCTGATCGGCTCAGATTGTTCGAGGACAGGACTGGGGGGAGGCAGCAGGGGCTGAGAGGTTCTCTTTGTGCAACTGGCTGCCCACCGGACACAGGCAGATGGAGCCCCGCTAACATCCACAGCACTGCTCTCAATGTGCTGGAGGCTCAGACAGCCTCCTGCCGCACAGGGCACCTGAAGCCACATGTGTGGCAGGGCCAGTGCATGGGTGCCCCAGGTGGGAGAGGACCCGGCATGGCCTCAAACCCCAACTCTTTACATAATTATTCAGTGAATGGAGCTGAGCCCGTTTCCTCCCCGGTAAAACGTGGGGACCTCTCTGCTGGGTGTTACGGCCAGCCCTGCACTGTGGTCGGCAGGGGAATTGATAACGGAGAGTGAGCAGACATCTTAGTTGATCTGGAAGGAGAGCAGGGTAGTTTGGACACTTATGGAACATAGCAAGGAGGCCAACATGGCTCGAGCAGAGTGAATGAGGGAATGGGGGGCAGGATTTGGGATCAGAGATGTGTAGGATCCAGACTGCACAGAGCCCTGGGGCGTAGTGCAAGGATGTGACTTTTACCCTGAGATGGGGAGCTCCTGGGAATGAATGGGGAAAGAGAGGAGGGACGTGATCCAACTTAAATGCAAAAAGGGTCCTGTGGTAAGCTGCAAAATGCTCTCCTCAAGATGTCTACATCCTAACCCCAGACCTCAAATATGTTGCCTTACGTGGCAGAAGGGACTTGAGGTGTGATCAAGGTTAAGGTCCTTGAGATGGTGAGAAGAGCCTGGCTTATCTAGGTGGGCCCGCTGATGTAATCACAGACATCTTTATAAGAGAGAGGCAGAAGGAGAGACGGCTCCAGAGAAGGAGATGTGATGACCAAAGCAAGACGGTGGAGAGATGTGAGCCAAGAATGCAGGCAGCCTACAGAGTCGGGAAGAGGCAAGGAACAGAGCATTCCTGAAGTCTCCAGGATGAATCAGTCTGCTGACTTCTTGACTTTAGCTCAAGGAAACTAACTTCAGACTTCTGAACTGTAAGAGAAAAAAAATTATGTTGTTTTAAGCCATCAAGTTCGTGGTTATTTGTTGTAACAGCAACAGGACACTAATACAGATCCGTGTGGTTCCTCAGGAGAGAATCAGCTAATGGGGGTCCGGAGGAAGTAGAAAGACCTTTCAGGAGCCTCTGGCAATCATCCCCCAGGGAGACAGTGGGGGCGTGGGCCAGGGAAGTGGATGTGAAGAGGTGGTAAGAAGCAGCTGGATCCTGGATGCATTTCCGAGGAAGAGCTGGAGTGAATTAGATACAAGGTGGGAGGAAAAGAATCAAGGATGGTCTCACGATTTTGAGCTGGAGTAACTGGGAGTGCAGGTGCCATTTACTGAGATGGGGAAGGACGAGGAGGGAGCAGGTTTGGTGGGGGCGGGGTTGAAATTGGGAGCTCAGCCTGATATGTATGAAGCAGGAGTTGTTTATGACACGTCCCAGTGGGAATGTCCAGGAGACCATTGGACACATGAGTCCATTTCAGGGGAGAGGTCCAGGCTAGAGATAGAAATGGGGGGGGTTGTCTCCAGCCCAAGTCCTTCCTGTCCTTTTTACCAGGGAGAGCTTTGGGTAGTTGTCCTAAAGAGCTGTACTTGGCCCTTTGCACATGCTCTGTGTCCCCCATACCTTTGAGGCCCCACTATGATCCCCATTCTGCAGATGGGAGGCTCAGAAAAGAAAAGTGAGCTGCCCAGGCCATCTGGGAAGACCAGGCAGAGATGGGATTTGAACCTTCAAGCGTTGAGCTGAAGACTGGCTAGTTAAGTTCATTCTCTCCTGTGGCATAGAAAGGTGGATATCAATATTTCCAAGCTATCCAGCAGCAAAATGCCCCTTCCAAATGGAGCCAGGCTCGGGTCTTGGGCTAGGAACCACCAGGTGGGAGATGGAGGTCACATAGCCGGGAAACCTTGAACCTTCTCAAGGCCCATTCTGACCCTTTTGTCTTAGGCATCCCGAAGACTGATCATTCAGGGGAAACCAAGGCAGTACACCCACGTGTATGGAGAGCTAGGCCCTGGTCAGCAACCTGTCTGTCTCCCTCCTAGCACTTACTGGGCAGTTCCTTAGCCACAGTAGGTAAAGGGCTTGGGGGTTTGGCCTGATCGCAAATCTGGGAAGGGAAACCGGTGCCCTAGCCCCTGTCTCCTTTATCCTCTGGGTCCTTCCCTCTCCGAGCCTTGCTGGTGGCAGGGCTGCGGCACAGGCGGGCTCCAAGAAGCCCTTATATTGAGCAAGATAAGCCAAGAAGCATGTTTCGGGCTACATAGCGGGGTTGGGGGCTGTGATGAGAACTTCTCTCTCCGGATCCTGTGCCCAGAGCAGATGCCCGAGCTGGGGCTGTCCACCGAGTACCTGCCTTCTCCCCAGAGAGCTGAGCTGCCACCTAGCCTCTGGCAGCAAGAAAGGGCCCTTTGTTTCTCCCACACTGAAGGAAAGCCTGTTATTGTCTGTTTGTTCAGGCTCTGCTTGATTGTGGGTCATTAATAAATGCATTTGTTTGGATTTCACAAGTATATTTGAATTCCCAAGTCTTCCACAGCATACCAGGAGCAAACACGGCCGATACTTTCAGAAGCAACACCCCAGCAGGACATAGGTGCTAGAATGGAAACTGCTAGAATGGAAATATGCAGAGCAAGAACCTGGCACGTAGTGAGGACCTACTGTGTGCTGGGGGAGGAGGGCAGATCACGGCTATGGGGTCAGACCAGGGCTCCAAATCTGTACCCCCAGCTGACTAGCTATGTGATCTGGGGACAAGGCACCCATCTTTCTGAGTCTCCGTTTCTTCTCGTGCACTGAGAACACGAATTCCTAATTGCATGGATCGCGTGGCGTGCTTTGTAGAGCGGCTGCGTTGTTGCCTCATGTGTTCCTCCCTCTGTAGGGCTGGTATGAGCCAGCCCCACTTTGCAGATGAGAACGCAGAGGCTCAGAGGTCAAGTTAAGTGAGCAAAGTCATACAGCCAGGAGAATAGCTCTACTGGGTTCTAAAGTCACTGCTACCTGCTGACCTTGGCCTCGGACATTAGCCAGCCACGTTAGCTGTTCAGCCTTTATAACCTACTCAGGGACTGGAGCTAGGGGAGTGACGTGACCTCACTGGGGCCTTCTTTTGACCGGCTGGTGGCTGCTGGGGGGCTGGGCTGGGGAGTGCGGGCCTTCCCCATTGTGTCAGGCTTCTCCCAAAGTGCAGGTTGGGACCTGGTGGCAGCTGAGCCAGGTGTCCGAACACCATCCAGCTGCTCTCAGCCTGCAGGTTGTGGTTTGGATGGCTCCGGCTCCTCCTGACACCCAGGGCCATGCTGGGGGCTCCCTGCCTGCCTCCCAGGCAGCCCATCTTGGTAGATGTGATTTCCATGTATGGACTCAACACGGCTCATCCCAGACCCTGGGTTGACTTTGCACGCCCATGCCTTTTTTTCTTCTCTCTCTCCTCTAGCTTCCTGGAAGATGGCCTGTTTGATTTTTATAGGTGCTGTCACTGTAATTAACCTTCACTGAATTCTGCACTGGGCTTGACTCGGGCTTCATCCGGGAAGGCCTAGTAAGCAGTTTCTTGTTTCTGCCGCTCACTTGTGGAGTACTGAGGCCGCCGGAGGGCATTTCACTGCTCTGAGCCTCAGCTTCCTCATCCGTGAAATGAGCAGATAACGTCCGGAGGAGTCAATGAGACGGCACTTCACTTAATCCCAGATGAAAGGAGGTGACACACAGAGGCCCAGTACGGTGTGTGGCACATCATGTGTGAGCACAAACCCCGTGAGGGCAGGGCCCGGGCCTGCCTTGTTCTCTGCTATCTCCCCAGTGCCTAGAACAGGTCCTCACGGGGCTCCGGAAACAAGCGCTGAATGAATAGTTACTGCTGTCACCTGTCTCTGGGGGCTCCCACTTAGAGCTTCCTCGCCCTGGGAGAGGTTCCTAAGAGGAAAGACAGATGGAACAGTTCACACGCACAGAGATGCCTGCAAGGAGGGAAGCTTCTAATTAAACGAGCAGCCAAGTGTTTAAGGAGCACCATTGTTCCAAACGGCAGGCGTTCCTGCCTGGGTATCGGGTGCTCAGAGGGGGAAGGGGTGGAGAGACTTGGCGCCTCCCGTGTACTGGGCACCGTGCAAGGTTTTTTATGCTCCTTAACTTACTGAATCCTCTCAAACATTCCTCAGAGTTGGGGTATCACCCCCATGGTGCAAAGGAGGAAATTGAAGGTCAAGACTTGTCCAAGGTCACACAGCAAAGATGAGAGAGAGCCAGGAAGCCAGAAAAAGCCTTAGAAAGTGTGTCTTTCTGTTTCAGCCCACCCATTTCTGCTCCCTTTGTCTGGCAACAGAGCCCTCATTTTCCTCTGGGGTAATACCCCTCCTCTGCTCTTGTGACCAGGCTTGGGTGCTCAGATTCCCCATCCCATGGTGGCTGGTTCAGGAATGGGTACTGCAGACAAGCAGGGCCAGGCAGGTCCTGGGAGAGAAGAGCTCTGTCTACTGGGGCAGTTGAGCTGGCAGGATGGGGCCTGGAACAGCGGTGGCCACCTTGCCCCCGTGGGAAGGGCTTCCTGAGACGGAAGCTGACACAGAGAGCAGAGCCTCTGATGCAGAGGGGCCAGGTCTGGATGACGTGGCTGAGCCTCAGGCCAGCTCTGCCTTTGGGTTTTTCTGTCTTGAGAGCCAAAAAATGACCATTTTGGCAGAAGCCAGCTTGAGTCACGTGTCTGTCATTTGCAACCCAAACCATCTTGGCTTGTATCATCCAGTGTGGGAGACCAGAGGAGCCCTGTGAAATGACAAAGCAGGGGGAGGCAGTGCTCAATTGGAGAAAGGGCCTCCTGGAGGAAAGAGAATGTGAACTGTGCCTTGAAGGGTTGGGGAAGTTCAATCAGCCAAAATGGCGTTTGTTTGGTCTTTCCCCTTTTCTCTTTCTCTTTCTCTCTGTCTCTCTCTGTCTCTGTCTCTCTCATTGCAACAGAGCCTGACCGTCATGAACAGCTGGGCAAAGGTCTCTCGCTTGGCTGACTGCTCAGCCCACCAAGATAACACCCTATGAGTTGACTCGGAGCTTTGGGAGAAAAAGTTACGTCTTCCCTCTTGGGCAGAGCTTTTTGTTCCGAAGAAGAGAGCTGAGAGAATTTGAATGAGAGGACCAGGAGAGGAGCATGGTGTGGTGGCAGCAAAGACTCTGGGGGCGAGGGGCAGACAGATCTGGGGTCTGGGGCCACTATCAGCATTTCTCATGGCTAAGAGAACTTGGGCGACTTCTCAACCTCTCAACTCAACTTCTCTGAGCCTCTGTTGTCATGCATGTGAAGTGGGTATTTGATGGTGTTCGTAGGGTTGTGGGGAGAGAGCAAGTATTGGTCATTTATTGAACAAACTGGAGATAGGGCAAAGGATGATGCTGGGTCTCCGGCCATGAGGCCCTGCTACCCCGAGAGGGGAGGAAAGTGCCTGGCACAGAGCAGGGCCTGGCACATAGTCTCTCTCGTTACCCTTCTTGAAGAATAGGTAGAGGAATTAACTTGGGTGAAGGAACTTGAGCTAAGCCACGGGAGCAAAGAGCCAGTGAGTGCTTCCCTGAGCCAGCGCCCAGTCCTAAGCTATTCCCTGAGGGCAAGGTCATGACTGGTTGAGGGTGGGCTCTGCAGTTGGGGTTGAATGCTCACTGCCCCACTCTCTGGCCCTGAATCCTTGGGTGCTTATTTAACCTACCTGAGCCTTAGTTTCTACATCCATAAAATGGAGCTTATGCTTCCCTCTCGGTTGTTGTATGGCTGAAATAAAATAGAGTCTCCCTGATAAACATAAGATAAAAGCCAGCGACTTATTTTTATTTCTAAATCCTGACTCCCATCTTTTGGAGTAGACATTATCATGCCCTTTTTATTGATGAGGAAACAGGCTCAGAGAGGGTTCAAAGCCCACGGGAATGGTCCCATTCTCTGGACCCTCCCCTGAAGGATGTGGGGAGAACCCCTCTTCCCATCTCCAGGTCCCCACCAGGATGGGGAGCGGTAAGCTGTGGCCAGGGCCATCTCCAGTGAGCCAGGACCTCAGCAACCTGCTGCCTTCCCTGGACCTCTGCCTGCCGGGGCCTGCCAGCTCTCTGACGAGGGGCTAGCCTGAGTGTGCTCCTAGTGACTGGCCTGAGGATCCCCAGCTGGGAGATTTGATGTATCTGAGGAGAAACCCCTCCCCACCGCCCCCACCAGCCATTCCTTCCCTGCATCCCCAGCCAAGGGCAGGGAGAGTGAGTAACAGCTCAGAACACTTCGGCCTGTTCCAGAGCGCACACCCGCGGGGGAGAGCGTTCTCCCCAGAGCCCGGGAAATGCCAGGGCAGCATTCTTGGCCAGCAACCCCCCTCCACCCTCCAGGCCTCTCTCATTTTTCAGCCGCTCCTTCCCCATCGCTCAAAGTGCACGTCTCGGCAGGCCTGAGGGTGGTCCCCGCACCGGCCACATGGCTATCGGTGCAGGCTTGTCCGAAGTGCAAACCTCCAGCCCCCACACCCGACCTGCCTGGTCAGTCTGCTTGGGGTGCCACCAAAGTCCACAGACTGAGGGGTTTAAATGACAGAGATTCATGTTTTCATGTTCTGGAGGCTGGAAGTCCAAGATCAAGGTGTCAGTCGGTTTGGATTTTCCTTGGACCTCTCCTTGGTTTGCGGATGGCCACCTTCTCACGGTCTTCCTTCTGCACAGCCCGTCTGCTGTCTCCCACTGTCTGTATCCTAATTTCCTCTGCTTGAAAGGACACAGGTCAGATTAGATTAGGCCCACCCCAATCACTCCATTTTAACTAAATTACCTTTTCAAAGGCTCAATCTCCAAAGACGGTCACATTCTGAGGAACTGGGAGTTGGGGCTTCAATATATGAATTTTCAGAGCCCACAATTCAGCCCATAACATCTACTGAGCCAGAAACTCTGGGCCAGAGCAGTCTGTGATTTAAGGATCCGTCGGGGCGATTCTGATGCATGGTCAGGTGTGGAAACCACCAGACTGGGGTGCCCAGCCCTAGGCCAGTCACTTCATTGGTCCACAAATGGTCCTAACCACTGAGAGATGGGTGCTGGGGTCACACATAAAGCAGATCCCCACCTTGTCTTCGTGGAGAGCACACACAGTCTGGACAGAGAGACAGGCGTGACAATTGATTAAAAATATTCCATTAAACGGTTACGAGTGAGCCCAGTGCTGGAAGGGAGCTGTGTGAGGTGGCCTGGAGAAGCAAAGCCTTCTGGGAAGAAGCAAGGTGACAGCCTAGATCTCAGGCAGAAAGCTAGTTACCAGGCAGGGAAGGAGGTGGCTCCAGATGGGTGCCCCATGCCGAGGGAGAGTGTACTGGGAGCCTCCAGTGTGACTGTGGCACCCCAGGGAGTGTGCAAGGCAATTCCTTGGGGTGCAGGAAGAAAGGAAAATCTCTATTTACCCTTTATCTTGGTGTTTAATTCATTTAAATTATATTTGAGTATATTTTAGATAAATATCATAGGTTAGCACGGTAGTACACAGAAATAATTTTCCAATTAAAAGGTATACAGATATTGGGGGTGTGCTGAAAAATTTTAAGGGATGAGGTGCATGTCAACAAAGTTTGGAGGCCACTGGTGTATATACAAAGGCAGGGAGGCCAGAAAGAGCTGGGGAGGCTGGTCTGGCCGGAGTCCAGACAGCAGTGGGCCAGTGCATTGACATGAGGCCAGAGGGGTACCCTGAGGGGCAGTGGAAAGCCACTGAAGGTGTTTGAGCAGGAGAAGGGCTCCGGGGGCACCTGGGTGGCTCAGTTGGTTAAGCGTCTGCCTTTGGCCCAGGATCGAGTCCCATGTCGGGCTCTCTGCTCGGCCGAGAGTCTGCTTCTCCCTCTGCCTGCTGCTTCCCCTGCTTGTTCTCCCTCTCTCTCTCTCTGTGTGTCAAATAAATAAATAAAATCTTAAAAAAAAAAAAAGGAGAGGGGTTCAGTGAGATTTGTGCTTTAAAAATAACCATCTTGACACTATACATTAAATTGAATTTAAATAAAAACTTTTAAAAATAACCATCTGGCTTCTCTCAGGAGAACGATGTGAAGGAAGCAAGAGCAGCTCCAACTTAGCTGCGAGCTCTGTGCTCTTGAGGGTGGCCACCTGGTGAGGGGGTGAAAGGACATATTCTGGAGGCCCACGCCTCGTTTCAAACTCCATCTCCACTTCGTAGCTGTGTGATCCTAGCTATGGCGTTCAACCTCTCTGTGCCTTGTTTCCTCATGTCTAAAATGCAAGTGGCCATAGCCCACCACAGGGCTTGCGCTGGGGATGATGGGAGATCACACAAGGAAAGGACTGAGAGCTGGGCTCCCCCCAGAGGAGCGCCACCAGCACGTGACGTATTCTTACAGTTCTGGTTATCATTGTCTCTGCCGTTTGCCTGGTGCTCCTCGGATGAGACGCTCGTCTGCCCCCCCTACGTCTCCAGCAGCCTGGACCCAACCTGATGTGTGCCTTTGGGCCGATCCCTTCTGTTTTCAGAGCCTGTTTTTCCTTGTGCAGAATGAGGACCGTGGCTCAGATCGGTGGTTTTCACACTGGGTTCTTCGGAACCCTGGGGTTCTGTGGCGATGTCCCTAGGGAGAGTGGACCAAGCCTCTTTATTTTCATTTGTCTTACATACTGGGGTCATGCATAAGATTTCACTTAAACAAAGGAACCTGTCACTTAAGAAAAAAACATAAATACTTCTCAAAAGCTTAAATACAAATGGATGAGATGTTCTTGAAGGATTGCCCCGGCCCAGAGCTGATGAATCTCATTGCAACGTCATCATGGGCGAGCAGTTTCAGCTGTGTGTTATAAATGTCTCCTGGCACAGAGTTCAAGTTTCCCGTGTATAATCCCTGCCCCCGTTAGGCTAGGTAATGCCCGCACACCGGGATAGACGATGCCTCTCAGCCTGGGCTGCCCTCCGACCCCGGGATTTATGTGTGGCTCCTGCTTTCCCTCACACAAACACTGCCCCTTAGCTCCTTCCATCTTTCCTAATAAGTCATCCTCACCCTTGCTAATCTCTCACTTCTCCCGGGACTGCCTCCAGCTGGCCTTGGTTTACGCAGCAGGCAGATGCCCATTGGGAGAGTCCATGGGAGGGGGGCTCAGCTCAGCTGGGGTTTGAGCTCACTTTAGACCTGTGTTTCTTGAAGCTTTAGAGAACATCGGGATCTCCTGGAAAATGTGTTAAAAATGCAGTTTCCTGGGCCTTGGGTTTTCTGATTCAGGGACAGCCAAGAGGTCCAGAAATCTCAACATTTAAAGAACGCTGGAGAGGCTTCCGAGGGAGCAAGTCTGCTGGTCTCAGTATTCTAGAGAGGCTGGCCTGGGCTTGGATGAAGCTATTCAGATGGAGACCACTCCCCCTTCCACTCAAATCATTTGTTCGTTTTTCATTGATTCATTCGTTTATCCATCCCCCTAACCAGCCAGTAGGTCCTTCCTGAGCACCGTGCATTAGTATGTCAGGCATTGTGCTGAGAATAAAAAGGTGAGCCAGACCCTGACTCTCTCCTTGCAAGTGCATGGGACGGTCTGGGAGCTTCTGACTGCATGTCCAGTGGAACAAGATAGCAGGGGCTTCGGAATAAAGAGGAGACGACTCAGGCTTCGGAATGAGACAGACAGGCTGCTTAGTAACTCGGCGACCTTAGCAAAATGACTTCAGCTCTCTGAGCCGTGCTTTCCTCGACTGTAAAGTGGTAATAACAGTATGTGCGGCTCAGGGCGCTTGCAAAGAAACAGGGTCGTGGACGTGAAGCCCTCAGCTGATGAGCAGCTAAGTTGTTCTCAATAAACAGAGTATTTCATTTTAGGTGGAATTTGCTTTTGATATTTAGTATCTTCTTAATCGCCCAAATCATTTCACCACAAGAAAAACGTATTTCTCTACTTGCTTTTTGTCATTCTTCTCAGATCAAAGTTGCTTTCTCCCAGTACACCCTGGACCGAGGCTCGGTTGGTTAGTGCTTCTTCAAGCAAGTCCGTGGTTATGTCCGTTCTTGGTGGTGCCTGAGAGCTCAGGCCCTGGTACCAGGGGGGTATCAATCCTGATTCCAGCTGCACGACCATGGAAAGCCACTTCGGCTCTCTGAGCCTAAAGGCAGTGTCTCCATCATGGTATTATGGTGTTAAATAAAATTAGGCAGACAGTGCTTCTCTAGACACATATTAAGAAGACATGAAATATTAGCTATCATTAGTCATTTGCTGAATAGCTATATGATATGTGATATATCAATGTGTCACACATTGGACCACACACTAGGGATGTAGCCATTAATCCCAAACAGGTCCAGCAATAAGTAAGTACATAGATACATTGGGTGGCACTAAGTACCATGGAGAAAAATAAAGCAGGGAAGGAATCGAATGTAATAGGGATGCTGTGTGTGAGTGTGAGTGTGAGAGTGAGTGTGTGTGTGTGTGTGTGTGTAGTGCTAGTCTAACTAGGATGCTCCAGGAAGGCCTCATTTAAAATATGACATTTGAGCAGAGATCTGAAATTGAGGAGAAAGCAAGACTATCTATCTGGAAGAGCATCCCCAGCAGAGGGAAGAGCATATGCAAAGGCCCGGAGGTACAAGAATGTTTGGAGTGTTAGAGATAAACCAAGAAGACCAGTGTGGCCGGAGCACAGTGAGTGAGGGGAGAGCATAGGCTTGTGATATAGGAGGGAGGGGGTCATGGGGGTGCAGGGAAGCCTTGCCATCATGCCATAAGGAGGATCCAAGATACTCAGGAGCATACAAAGCTAGATTTTGTTAGTGAAGGTCAATGACATGTTAAGAGAAGCTGTGCTGAGGAAGGGGACTGTGGAATGACCACAGAGCAGGTGATGGTGGCATTACCACATTTTAGATTTTGTTCTGGGCCGATGGGGTGGGAGCAGGAAGACCATTTTCAGGTCATTTTCAGGCGGAGGCGGAGGTGGTGGGGGAGTTGAGTTGACCGTGGTTCCATTTTGCCATAGGTCTTCTTCCATCATGAGTTCTCCCCAGCCGTTCAGCCCCCCTCCTACGGGCTGTCCTTCCTTGAGGCAATCCCAGGAGCCTGAGAATGTCCTGGGCCCCTGCGGCTGCCCTGGGCCAGAGCTGTCCTCAAGAAGGAGCTCAGCCTTCCCCGCGACACGTGGGTTCTGTTCACTGAGGGGCTTACGACAGTATCCCCTCAGATCATGTGGAATGAAGATGCCCCAGGGGTTAACAGAGGCGCTGTGCCCCTGTCTCCACTCCTGTCACGTATTTCGCGTCAGCTCTGACTTCTCTCTCTTGACCTCTCCTCCAACCCGGTAGATAAATGGCCTTGCTCCGGCGTTTGGCTCAGGTCACCATAAATCAGCCGGCTGCATACGCATGTGTGCTCACTCAGCCTGAGCCGAGATGAACCCTCCTGTGATAAACCACAGTATTTATCTCAGCCGTCCCGCGTGCGTCCTGGAAATAGGACTGATTTTGGACCGGGGCATGTTTTCAGGATCGTGGTCTGCGCTTCTTACCCCAGTGTTTGACAGGCCTAAGGCAAGCCAGGGTTAAGCTGACACCCTGAACCACTGTGGACTACATCATGAGCCCTCCAAGGACTGCGGAGGGTCGTGACCCCAGCCCCAAAGGCGAGCCCCTCTTCCTGCAAGTAAGGATGCCTCCTGTGTGCCAGGCAACACTCAGGGATGCAGATGGACATGAGTCCCCCCACCCCCTGCCCTAGAAGAGCTTTCAGGGGGGACTCATGTCAGAGGGCTGACGACTTGAACTCAGGACAAAAGTTGCTGAAGTCCTGACAAGGAGACATCACGTTTCCCTGAACACTTACTATGTGCTGGGAGCTGTTTTCAATACGTGTTAGTGTTCACACACTTAAACCTCTGAGCGGCCCCCCACAGTAGGCACCTGCCGCTATCCACCACGTGCGCCAACCCCACAAAGCCCTAGGATGGTCTTACAGCCAGAGGGAAGGAGGGTCCTGTGGCCTGGGGTCTGATGGCTGGTGGCTTTCCAGAAAGAAAATGCTTGATTGAGCCCTATTGGTGTGAATTGGCACTTAACAAGGTGGAAAGTTATTCCAGGCTGAAGGACCAGTATGGGCTGAGAAAGGTGTAGGGTTGAGAGAGAGATCCAGAGATCAGGGTGGTTGAGTGAGTTGCCCAAGGACACACAGGAGACACTGCTTGGATTTCTGTATCTGGTCGCAAACCGTTAGGTCTACTGCCTCCAGATAATATATGTCCTAGCTACACCTCAGTAGGGCCTCCCTGAGGGCTAGTCCTGGTCTCAGATTGCAGGAGGTTTGGCCCAGAATGTGCAGGGCTCTGAAGGCTCTGCTAAGAAGCTTGGACTTGAGACTGAGCGGACGAGTTGTAAACAAAGCATGAAGGGGAAGACTCTGGAAGACTCCTTCTGGAGGCTATGGCCCCGTAGCCCCGACTGCTGGCAGGAAGCTTGGCTCTCCCAGACCACAGCCCCATGTTCTGCCATGCTCTCCTTCAGACCCCGGTCCTCTGAGAGGGGCAGGATGTGACACCAGGGTCCCCAGACACCCTCCTCCCAAAACCATCCCCCCTGCGGCCAGAAATCCCCAGCATCCTTCCCTTCTTCCTCAAGGCCTCCCTCAGGAGGGGTACTTGCGTGAGAGAGGAACAATGCTGCTTTAGGAGGATGGGAGGCCCAGCCTGGGAGGGCTGGCAACCAGCTTCCACAAACAGGGAAAGGCAGGGGGCGGGGGTTCACGTCCGCTTTGAGGAGAGGGAGCTTCGAGACTGCTGTGAGCGCTGGGCTGTAAGGGGGGCAAGTGCTTGCTGTAGCAGAGGACCCTCAGCCCCCAGGGGCCGGGCTGGGTGGGAAGGAGTCAGGCAGCTCGGGATCCCTCACTCTCCTCACCTGTAGCTTGGGCATGGCGGGAGGAGAGGATGAAGCCAGCTGCGGAAAGGGCCTAGCATGGCATCTGGCGCACGGGGAGGAAGGCTTGTTATCAGTGTGGCCCCCACGACACTGGCCACATCCTGGTGACGCCGTCTGCCACAGGAGACCCAGAATGGCCGCCACAGGGTGGAGGAAGGCAGCCCCGACCGTGCTCCGCCCCACAGGGCTGTTTTGCTCCTGCCGGGGGCTGTGGTCCTGTTGGGGGTGGGGGTGGCTGAGCTCAGCTCTCGGCCCAAGATGTCTTGGCATCTGATGTGACACTGCTGTTGTTTTTGGCTCTATATCCAAGACTCTTGAGCGGCTAATTACTCATTGTCTTGGCAGCCGGGCCCAGGAGCCTGAGAAAGGAGGGACAAAAATGCTGGTTGCTGTTTTTCTCCCGATTAAGGAGGCAGCGGCACTGGGACTGATGAGTTAAGTCCTTTGCCTGCTCGCAGGCTTATTGAGAAATAATCTACACACAATAAGATGCACGTGTTTAAGACTACAGTTCAATTAGTTTGCATAAAACCTCCATAAACCCATACACCCGTAAAACCACCAACCCAATCGAGATACAGAACGTTTCCATCTCTGGATAAAGTGGTCTCCTGCTCCCTATCTGGCAATACTTTCCACCTCCGTCTGCCCCCAGCAGCACCACATATCCTCCTTCTGTCTCCATAGGTCAGTGTCGCCTTCTCTGACATTTCCGGTGGACAGAGTTCCCCAGTACACCTTCCTGTGCATCAGGGCTGTGTTCATGCAACACGATGCTTCTGTAGCTCACCTGCCTTGGACCACGTGCCGGTGGTCCGCTCCCTTTCATTGCTGAGTTGTATTCCATTACGCGGGTGTGGCACAATTGTTCACCCAGTCATTGATGGTTAAACATTTTAGGTTGCTTTGCGTTTGGGGCTCTTACGAATACAGCTGCTATGAATGCTTTTGTACAAGTCTTTAGGTGAATATATGTTTTTGTTCCTCTCGAGCAAAGACAGGGAAGTGGAGATGCTGGGTCATATGGTAAGTTTCTGTTAGTTTTATAGACACTGCCTGACTATAAATTCACAGGGATAAGAGGCACAGCACAGAGCATAAAGCCATTGGTGTTGTGATGGTGACAGATGGCAGCTTCACTTGGGGTGAGCAGAGCACAACATAGAGGCTGTCGAATCACTATGTTGGACACCTGGAAGCCTGTGACGTTGTTACAGACTACACTTCAATAATTAAAAAATAAATTAATTAAAAAAAGAAACTTCCAGACCTTTTCTCAAAGTGGTTGCACCATTTTACGTTTCCATCAGCTGTGTCTAAGCATTCCAGTTGCCCCATTTCCTTGGCAACACTTGATATTGGCAATCTTTTTAATTTTAGCCATTGAGGTGGCAGGTAGTGGTATCTTATTGTAGTTTCAAATTTGCATTTCTCTGCTGATTAATAATGGGAAGTATCTCTCACAGGCTTACACCTTTCATGGGATTTTGAAAATGAACCAGGTCCTTGATCTTCTCATGAAGAGACCATGGGAATTTGGGGGGAATTAGAGAACCATATGCCATAATCTCTACTTTTCCTAACCTAACTTTTTAAACTTGGAATTGTTCATTACATGAGTAACATATGTAAATAAATTCATATGATAAGAATATTACAACATTTTGTATGAGACTTGAGACGTCCTTGACTACACCGAGGGCTCCCTTCCTAACCCCCTTGCTTCTCCTCAGAGGCCCTTCTTTGTATTTGTAGATATGGTCCCATAGAAAACAACCAGCATTTATTTTTACATGTGTTCTTACACAGATGATATAATACTATACCAATTATTCTTTGGCTTGCTTTTTCTAGTCATCAAACTGTCTCTGCGAGCTTGCCATGTCCCTACAATTAGATTTGTACTATTCTTTTTTTGTTGCTTAGAATTCCACAATAAGGGGGCTCCTGGGTGGCTCAGTCGGTTAAGTGGCTGCCTTCGGCTTGGGTCATGATCTCAGGGTCCCGGGATCGAGCCCCACATGGGACTCCCTGCTCAACAGAGAGCCTGCTTCTTGCTCTCCTCCTTGCTTGTGCTCTCTCTCACTATCTCTCTCTCTCAAATAAATAAATAAAATCTTACAAAAAAAAAAAGAATTCCACGGTCAGGATGAATCCTACTCTACCCATCAATTCCCCTCTTGCTGAATATTCATGTTTTCTTCCGGTGTTTGCTATTGCAAACAGCGGTGCAGCGAACATCCTGTCCTTGCCCCCTTCGCTGCCATGCGCGTGTTTCTCAGGGCGGACTCCGGAGTGGAGCCGTCACGCGGTTGGGTCAGTCAGTTATCTATTGCTACAATAATGCTGCATAGCAAACAACCCAAGACTTAATGGCTTAGAACAACAATCGTTTATTCTTTCTCACCAGGCAGCAGGGTGGTTGGGCCATTCTGTAGATCTCGTGAGAGCTCAGCGGATGGTGGCTGTGCTTGCTTCCGCGTCTCAGGTCAGCTGGCACGTGAGCTGGGGGCTGGCTGGTCTTGAATGGCCTTAGCCGACACAACTCCTCTCTGCTCTAGATGGCCTCGCTCCCTCAATCCCATTAGCCCGGCTTGTTCTCATGGTAGAGGAAGGGGTCCGAGAGGGTGAGTGGAAGTGTGCAGGCCTTTTTGACGTCTGGGCTCAGAACCAGCACACATCACTTCTCTTTACTATTGGCCTAAACAGGTCATGAGGCCACCCACACTCAAGGGATGGGGAAATAGAATTCATGTCTTGATAGAAAGAGTGACGAGACACATTGTAAAGGTTATAGATACAGGAGAGGAAGAGTTGAGGCCATTTTTTGGTAATCAGTTCATCACAGTTTTTGAGTAGGCACATTTGCCATTTAATTGGATGCTGCCAAATTGTCCTCCCAAATGGCTGGTCCAATCTACGCCCCATGAGCAGTGGACAGGAGGGCCTGCTAACCCACAGCTTCACCCACACAGAGTCTGTGTACTTGGCCAGCACTTGGGCTGGATCTGTTATTCTCCAGCACAGCTCACGGGTTCACAAGGATACGGGAGAAATGAAACCCATCCTCCCAGAGCATTAATTTTACTCATCATTTTGAGAGGAAAAAGCCCCATTAAAAAAAATTAAAACAACACAGGTACAATGCATCAAAATGAAAAACTTACATGAAGCTTAAAGAAAACAAAGGGTAAAATCTCAAAGCACTATCTTGCTCTCAAGGCCAGCTACTTCAGACTTGACATTATACCTTCCGAATTCTTGCATTTGTTCAGTTGTTTGCTTGTCTAAGACTTCGAGATTGCCTCCTACAGACGAGACAAAGCTCCTGGTGCTGGGGACATAGGGGCAGATGTGAGTAGCTGGGTCCCTGAATTTGTGGAACTAAACCTTTAGGTAGAAGAGGAAAGAAAACTAGAAATGTTGATATTGTGATTTCAGAAAATGATAAATACTACGAAGAAAATAAAACAAGGTGGTAGAGAGCTACCAGGGTTGCCACTTTAGACTGGGAGGTCTGAGAAAGTGTCTTTGAGGAGGTGACATTTGAGCAGAGTCCTAAATGACAAGAAGAAGACAACGAGGTTGGAGATCTGAGGGATGTACATGCCAGGCAAAGGAAACAGCAATGCAAAGGGCCTGGGGTAGGAACTGAGCTTAGTGTTGCCCGGGAACAGGGAAAAGGACAATGATGCTAAAGCCCAGGGAGCCCAGGAGAGAAAGATAGGAAAGGAAGGCATAGAGATTGGCAGGGCCAGACATTTATTGAGCGCCTAATGTGTGCCAAGCACCGTGCCAGCTACTTTTACCCTCTTCTGCCATTGTGACAGAGAAGTCAGTGCACCCTCTACTGGTCTACCGTAAGTTGGTTGAAATGGATCTATGGAATAGGCAGTAAGAGCGAGAGGAAGATCGGGTGTTCACCACGCTGAGAAGATAATGGTGAGCCTTGGCTAGTGTTGGTGGGAGAGGTGGGCAGCCGTCGGGTCATGATTTGATCTAAGGAACCAGAAGGAAAAAGGATGGACTAAGAATGCCTCAAGGGGGTCCAGGGGCACTATCAAAGGCCACTAGGAAGGGGCTGGCTGCATAGACTAGGTGAGCCTGGGCATGAGTTCAGCCACCAGGGCCCCACCAGCCAGCCACACATGCCTACGCTTGACCCCACGAGGAACAGAAAGGAGAGCAGTTGGCTAGCCCAGCGGCCCCCCTCGCGGCAGCACATCCCAGGGAAGTCTGAGTTATGTAGTTGCTGTGCAGGAAAGATTTGCCTTGCAGACTCTGCTCCCACCTTTTAACAGTGCTGGGATGTCGGGTAAGGCACCCCACCGCTCGCCCTCCATTTTCTCACCTATAATACAGGGTAATGATATTACTTAACACCTCAGAATGGTTGAGGAAGATGGTAGGGGGTATTGTGTATGTGGGCACAGCCAAGTCACACTCACTAACCAAGTACATCACCACTGGGGTTCATTGCTCCCCAAGGTCCGTTACCATGCAGGGGGCCCTGTAATCTGACAGACTTGGGTTCCAATCCCAGCTCCATCACCGTGTGCTCTGTTGCTGGGTGACCTTGGACAAGGGGCTCTAGCCCTCTGATCTTTGGTTTCCTCAGCTGTAAAATGGAGATGACAGGAATCCCCCACTTCCCTGAACTGCTGCGTAAGGTCGTGCCTGTGCCAGGCTGGGCGCGTAGTAAGTGTGCAACGAAGAGTAGTAGCAAGCAATGATGGCAGTCATGAGTGTGCTCTCTGAGCCAGAGCCAACATCCCCACTTCCCAGATGAGGACCAGTGAGGCAGAAACAAGAGCGAGTCAGTCCGGAAGTCAGGATTCAAGCCCAGGCCCACCCCATGCTGAGTCTGTTCTTTCCAGTCAGCTTGCTGTCTCTCGGACCCATGTCTCTGGGGACTCTCCCTCTTGAGGGGGCAGTGGTCTCATCACAGCCAGCGGACAGCTTTGAGGGGCCAGAGCTGAAGAGAGCGTGGGACTGGGCCCACGGTAACTCCCCTAGAGGTCTCTGTCAGACCTCGCTCTGGGTCTGTCCTAGTGAAGAAGTCCTTCTTTCCATCCAGCCACATTGTCTCTTGTGGGCCATTCATTGATCACTTCAGTAGCTGTTTACTGAGTCCTTCGTAGGACCTAGGCACCATTCAAAGAGCTGGGGGTACATGAGTAAAGTGGACAGAGACCCTTGCCCTTGGGGAACTGACATTCCAGCAGAGGCAGGATGGCAGAAACAGACAATAAACAGTAAAGATAATAAATAAGGTTTGTGGTGTGTTGGTGATAAGGGCTATGGGTGAAACAAAACAAAACAAACCAGAGAAAAACAGGATCAAAGGATCTGGCTGGCAAGTGATTGGGGTGGGGGTGATTGCCTAATGAAATAAAGACCTAGAGGTGGGGGGAGGGGGTGGGGAAGGGGTGAGTGACACTGGAGTACCTGAAGAGGGAAGGGAGGAGCCATGCCCTCATCTGGGAAGAGAAAGATCCAGGCTCAGGGCTCAGCGACAGAAGAGGATGGAGCTGCTGTCTGAAGGAGCAGCACCGAGGCCAGTGGGGCCAGAGCAGAGTGGGGAGGGGAGGCCGGGTGATGAGGTCTGAGAGCAGCCTTGAAGGCCGTCACAGGCTCCTGGGCTTTCGCTCTACGCTGGTGGGGGTCGTTGTCGGGTTCTGAGCAGAGGAGAAACGTGTTCTGCCTTACGTTTCCGAAGGGCCCCACTGGCTGCTGGGTGGAGAATAGATTGCAGGGGCAGGCACGGGGGAGACCTGTGCGGAGGCTCTGGCAGCCATCGAGGCAAGACCAGGGTGCTGGCAGCGGGGGGATATGGAGGATGAGGAGGGGCCGGACTCTGGATGCCTCCTGATAAAGCCCATGTGCACCATTTGCTTCCCCAGGGGCAAGAGAACACCCCACCAGCAACTTCCATCCCCCATCACCCCCACTGGGCCGTTCAGCACTGATTGTTGGGACTCGCGTTCCCAGGAGACACGAACGGTTGAAGGCAGTGGGATTGCTGCCCAGGAGTAACTGAAAGAGGACAGCACATCGCCCCTAGCTCTGGTCTCCGGGTGGTCGTCTCTGTGCAGAGGTGGGGAGTTTAACGGAAAGACAGTTGGACTGCAATCAGAGGCCCGGGTCCGCTTGCTGCTCTAGCTTCTTACGAGCTGTGACCCCTTTGAGGGCTCCGTATCCTCATCTACTAAACCAAGGAAACCTCCTCCCAGGTCCCATCAGACGGGGTCGGGGCGGGGGGCAGCCGTCTTCTAGGAGAGAGCCCAGAGGACCAGGGACAGAGCCAGGGCGATGACAAATGTCTTCCCCTCTCCCGTGCCATCACACACAGGGCGGGGCAGCAGACACGGCGCGTGGGCACCCCGGCAGCTTACAAGCCCAATAAACAAGCAAGGAGAACACCAACAAGCTTCTACCCCAACCAGAACGGCACCCAGGGGTTCCTGGGAGGTTGGTTTTGGGGGCTGCCGCTGGCAGGTGGACCTGCCTCTGCAAGGCAGGGCCTGGGATGGGCGTTGTCACCCCTGAAAGATGAGGCAGGTCTCTTTCCTCATCTGTCCCCTGAGCAAAGGCAGAGTCTGCTGCATGGGGGGGTGGGGGGGGGTGAGCCCAGAGCCGCCGGGCCGAGATGGCGTCATGTGGAGCCTCGTGCACACGTGCGACACCAACACACGTCTCACACAAACACTCGGCTTGTCTGGTCAGGTTCAAACACCGGCTGAGCGGCCGCTATGTGCCAGGGGCCTTCACCTGCGTCCTTTGATTCCCTATGTTCCACGGAAGTCGGGGAGCAGCTTGCCAGCAGGAGACAGACTTTGTTTGTTCGTTTTTTAATTCCAACCAGCAACCAGGCAGCTTCATACATGTCTCCTCGTCCAGGAATCCTTTGAGGTGAGGGTTGTTATCCCCGCCGTACAGATGAGGACACTGAGGCTCAGAGAGGCGGGGTGACTTGTCCGGAGTCCCACAGCAGGGAGAGACAGAGCCGGGCTTGGAACCTGGGTTTGTGATCTTGTCCTTCTCCCTCTGTCTTTGCCATGTGGGTGGGTAATAATCATAAATAACCATAACAACAGCGATAAGGTAGTCTGTCCTTAAGGACACTGATTGTCTGCTAAGCACCACACTGAGCAGATCAGACACATTGTCTCCTTTGCTCTTCTTGCCCGGCGGGGGCGGGGGGGGGGGGGCGGGGCGGGGAGGGGGTTGCAGAGTGGGGCTGAAGACACAGCACCTCTCTGGAGACTGCTTGCTCCGCAGAGGGTTGGGGCACACCTCCCGTGTGGTCTGGTACCTTGTGGGAAGTGAAACTCCGGGGCGTGGGCCTGAGCCCTGTGGGTCCTGCCATGCCAGGGGCAGCCGGGAGGGCGCCAAAGGGCTTGATGCCCTGGCGGCCAGGGGCTGTCCAGGCGGTGAAGGCCCCCTGCCTTAGTTGCCACTTTCCTTCCTTCTGGAAAGCAGAGGAACGTGGTGGTTCTATCTCTGAACCCTGAGGAGGAGCGAATCGGATCTTCAATCCCAGGCCTCTGACACCATAGCGGATGGTCCCTCTTCTTGCTTCCCCACCTGAAAAATGAGGGCAGGGACCAAAGTGCCCCTCCGAGGCCGGCAGGGGCGGCAGGACTGAATAAGAGTGCCACTCAGTCAGTGCTTTGCCTGCCTGGCACTGGGGACCAGAGCGGGCTCGGTGTGGCCTTGAAGCCCTGCTCTTTCTGGAACCTCCCCGTCACACGCAGCCTGCCCGGGAAGGCTCTGAAGTAGGGGGGGAAAGCCCAGGTTGCGGGGGAACAGGGCCCGGCCCTCGGTGTATCGGCTGGCTAGGGCTGCGTCATCCACGGAGCGGTTCCAGCAACAGAAGCGTAGCGGCTGGCGGCCCTGGAGCTGCAGGTCTGAGATCCAGGTGTGGGTGAGGCTGGCACCTTCTGAGGGCCACGAGGGAGAAGGTGTTCATGTGGGTCCCCCAACTTCTGGCGATGGCCTTCCCTGGCGTCTTCCTGGTGTTCTCCGTGGGGGGGTGGGTTGTGTCTTCCTTCTGTCAGTGCCTGTCTGTCCCAACTGCCCTAGTCTAATGGGGACCCACCCTAATGACTTCATTTTAACTTGATTACCTCTGTGGAGACTCTGTCTCCAAATAAGGTCTCATCTTGAGGTACTGAGGGTTAGGAAGCCAACATAGGAATTTTGAGGGGACACACGTCAGCCCATAACAACCAGGGAGGGAAGGAACCATGCTGGCCTCTTCCATCTGCTCTCGGCGGGGAACCCTGGGCAGGGCTGGGCAGTTCTGCAGCACCTTCACCCAAAGGACCCCTCTCCCCATTGAAGTGGAAGGACAGGCCATCAGAGAGGTCAGATGAGCTGGCCCATCACAAGAGCACGGTGAGACAAGGACACGCCACCTCCCTGTGGACACCGCCACTTGTCTTTGCCTCTTTGGAAGTTTATAGAAAGGGGTGACCAGGCCCTTTCCAAGAGAAAGGCAACCAAATTCTCCTTTGGAGCACCTTGTGGGCAGGGCCTAGACATGGGTCAAGTCTGTTTGACACAGCCTGGCATGGGGCCTGACTGGTCAGCGTGAGGAGCTCTGGCCTTGGAGTCCTGCTCCAGCCTCTTCATCGCTGTGTGGCTTTGGGCAAGTTGCTTGACCTCTCTGAATGTCAGTGTCATGACTGATAAAATGGAGGTAAGACTCGAATGTGTAAGAAAGCTCAGCACAAAGCTGGGCGTACAATGGCAGCTCGAACAACGTCGGCTCTTCTTACACTTGATGATTTGATCGGATGGAAGGATGAAGGGAGAAGAAGTAACAGTTCTCAAGTTCGTTGGCTTCCTGGCCGTGCTCTCCTTCGAGAACTCACGAAACCTGCATCGGGCATCAGATGCAGATACCAGCCCCCTCACTTATGGGCCTGTGATCTTGAGCAAATTATGACCATGCTTACCCTCAGCTTCCCACTATAAAATGGAAGGAGAGGCCGCCCCTGACAGCTGGTGCGAATAAGAAATGACGCGATCACACGTGTAATGAGCTGGACCCGGCGCTTGGCACACGGGCGCTCTCAGGAAACACCAGCTCTCTCCTGGCAGCTCTATGAGCGTGCGGGTGACGGCAGCTTCCATCCGCAGGCGGGTGGTCTGCCGGCACGGCAGCGGGGAGGCAACAGCGTTTCCATGGTAGGCCCAGGCGGCGTTTCTATTTTCAGATGACACTTAGTGACATCTTAACAATGCTGGAACGAGATAGGACCCAGCGAAAACAGCTATTTCCTACCAAGGATCTGAGCCTTGATGGGCAGGGAGAGGGGTGTCTCTGACCCTGGTGTAGCCCTGGGCTGGGTTTTAGCTGAACAGGAGGGACTGGAGCCTCTGCAGGGACCCCTGTGGTCCATGCGGCCGAGCCTACTGCCCTTCACTCTTCCTATATCACTCTGGATTTGTCCTTTACCCTTGCTCCCTGGACTGGGCCCCAAAAGGCTGGCCTGCATGACTCTGTCAGCAGCTCCCTCATGAAATGGTTTCTAGCTGGGGCTAGTTCACAGGAGCCTGGCAGGGGTCAGGGCACTGCCTCCCACAGCACGTGCACCCACGCAGCCCTCTGCACACAGGTAACCTCGTCCCCTTACCCTCCCAACTAGAGCTTTCACATGCTGATTTCCCTACACCCTCCCCGTACCTTTGAAAACATCCTCGAATTACCCCGCTTGAGTGTACCTTAGGTCTCCTTGCAGAGCCTGTCTGATACACTACCTTCACCTTCTCCTCCCTCCCTCCCTTCCTCCTTGCCTCAGCTAAACCCTCATCTTTCCTCGCCTCCAGGCCAGGTGAACGCCTACTGACCCTTCCGTACCCAGCCCAAATGTCAGCCCCCTGAGAGATGGGGGACTTCTCTCCTCCCAGCCCTCACAGCATCGGGGCACCCCCACCCGAATCCTGGATTTCTGCATTATCACCATCTGTGGCTCCCGTCCCCCACAACAGGACAGGACGGGAGCTCCTTCCAGGCCAGCCTACCACCGAGTTACCTTTGTGCCCCTGGAGGCCAGCAAGGGGTCTGGCCCAGGGTAAGTGCGTGGTAAACATTTATTAAGCTGAATGAGCATATAACTAGCAAGTCCAGGGAGTTCAAAGGAGAGGATGGTCACAAGGAGGCCAAGCAGTCAAGGAAGGCTTCCTGGAGGTGGAGGGACTGTACCTTGGTTTGAAGTGGTGGATGGAGGGGATGAGGGAGGGAATTCCTGGCAGGGAGAATGGCATGTGCAAAGGTCCAGGAGTAGGACTGCCAGGATGTACCACGATCTGTTAGACAAAAAAGAACCCGGGGAGATAAACTTGGAAGGAGAGAGTAAGCTCTTTCTGAGCCTGTTTCCTCATCTGAAAATTGGGATATTAGTCCTGCCCTCACACCTATAGGTCATACACATGAGGCTTTTGGTGCGGCATAGACCTGGTCCATGAAGGCTGAGAGCTGGCATCAGCCCAGTACATGCAGGGCCCCGGGTCCTGGGCCCATCTCCACACATACCCAAATCAGACATTCCATTTTTGGGAGCTCAGATTGCCTGGCTTCCCGGATCTGACTAGGTTGCAATTCAGCAGGCCCCTGCCTTACTTGACCCAATCCAACCCCATCACACTACCAGAGACTCTCAGCTTCCAAGCCCCACTCTGCTGTGAGAGATGCCGATCCCAGGAGGGCTTTCCCAAAAATACTCAGAAGGAGGGGGCTTCTCTCTGGTGTGTTAAGCTTGATTCGGTAGCTGACGTGAAGTTTCCATAATTGTATGTTAGAAACGTCGCAGGGGGGCGCCTGGGTGGCACAGCGGTTAAGCGTCTGCCTTCTGCTCAGGGCGTGATCCTGGCATTATGGGATCGAGCCCCACGTCAGGCTCCTCTGCTAGGAACCTGCTTCTTCCCCTCCCACTCCCCCTGCTTGTGTTCCCTCTCTCGCTGGCTGTCTCTATCTCTGTCGAATAAATAAATAAAATCTTTAAAAAAAAAAAAAGAAAGAAACATCACAGGACCCAGGACTGACATCCTCCAGCCACCATAGGTACAATGCCTAGCACGCACCAGACCTTAAGGGGCCCATGAAACCGTGCTCATTTCTTATAAAGTCATTAAAAATAATTACTATAATCTACTCCGGATCCATTCATCTCTATGCCAATGCAGTCATAAAATAGGATTTTTAGTAAATGTTTATAGGGCAATGGACCATGAAGACAAAAGTGCCTAGGGCCCATGCAAGTCACAGCGTGGCCCTGACTTTGGGAGGGCAGGGGAAGCTGCGGGGGACGAAATAGAAACTGAGGCTGAGAACTGCGTGGCCCAAGGTCACACAGCAATGGGGTGTGGGAGCTGGGATTTGTACAGAGGACAACCTGGCCCCTAAAATCTTGTCTGTGGGTTGGTAGTTTTCTTCAGGTCATCTATCAAAACTCCATGTTCCAGTCTCCATGGAGACCTCAGATTTCCTGACTCCAGTGGTCAGAAATCTGCTAGACATGCCCCCTTCCCCACCGTAAGGTTGCCCATTATACACCAGGGACGCTGTCGCGTGCAGAGCTGGGAGGGACCTTCCCAAGTGTCCGGTCCACTGGCTCCCTTTCCAGGTGGGGCCTGAGGCTCAGCCTGGGGAGTACTGCTCATAGTCCCAGGGGTTGGGTGGTGGGATGGACACTAGCCCTCCTCCAGCTGCCAATTCATCATCCAGAGCTCCCCTATTCCCACCCCATCTCGTTTACGTTGAGCCAGAATTAGACAAGAATCTGACATTGTCCAGATGGAAAAGTCCTCTGGTTTTTGGCGAGAAAGCTCCTTGCTCAGGGGAACTGTTGGAGACGGGTGTGCTACAGCCCAAGCCCTTCTGGAAGCACCACCCACCCTGGGGCCAGAGATCTGCTTTCTCTCCCGCCCCCACCCAGTCCCGTCCCACCTGTCCTGTCAGAACAGCTGGCTGGAGGCAGCTGAGAGGCCAGGCCCTCTCCCCTCTTCTCTTGGGGTGGGGGTGAGCTAGCTGTGTCCATTCAAGGGTCGGCTCTCATCACATACTGTGATGGAGAGACTTCTCAGGGGCACCCTGACTTGAAGACATCCCTCTCTTGAGTGCCTAAAATCCTACCATTTGTGCTTGATTCCGAGCAGAAAGGCTGTTTACTGGGCATTTCCTTTAAAGGCAAAGAAGTGAATGACTGTGTCAGATCATCTTTCACTGTGGCCAAGTGCCTGGGCAGCATGGGGGTGCTGAGGTTCTAAGAGTTTGGACAGGGAGGGGGATGGGGACTGTCATTACCGCCTCAGCCCTATACGGTCCTTTACTATTGACTCCTTGACCTGTCCTGTCCAGGAAGGGGGCAGAGCACAGTAGTTAGGGATAGAGGCTGACTTGGGTCAGGGTCCTAGCTTTGCCACTGAGCCTCCTGACCTTTAAAATGCAAGTGACGATTTTGGTGGCGAAATAAGAACGATCTCTCGCCAGAGAGTTTGCCCTGGCTCATAGGAAAGGTGGAGGAAGGGCAGGTGTTGAAGGAGGAGGATTTGTAAGAGAGTGACCCAACCTGACGGGACACAGAAGGAGGAAGCGCCCTCTGGTCAAAGCAGAGCTGGCTGGGGGTGGGGTGGGGGTGGGGTGTCTGAGGCGTGTCTGAACATTTGTGAGTGAGGGACACTTCCTAAGCATGTGTGGGGCAGAGATGAGGAGAAATTGATTTGTAGAAGTGCAGACACAGTCAACATTGGGGTTGACTTCAGCCAACCCCCTGCTGGGCGTGGCAGTCCTTCAACCTTGCACCCCCCTCACCCTTCTCTCTGGCTCCCCTCCCTCTGTCTTTCTCTCTATTCCTTCCCTGTCATGTCTCTTCCTCTCTTTTGAGAGCAAAATGGGTTCCAGGCTGTGTTTCTGGGAGCAGTCTGTGCCCTACTCAGCGGCCTGGCTTTTGGATACGGGGCCCTCAGGTGTCTCACTGGGTTAGGTGGGGCTGTGCTAAGTCATCTCACAGAACAACATCCCTGCCAGGAGGGAGCCATCACCATCTGCGTTCTCTAGATGAGGAAACTGAGGCTCAGAAAGGGGACGCCCTCTCTCCCTTCCCAGCCCACCTTCTCGCCCCGGGTGCCCAGCTCCTGGGAAGGAAGCCTGCGAAGTCTGGGACCCGTTGCGGAGAGATCTCCTCCTGCATACCCACCTGCCACCCGAGAGGTAGCCGGTTAGAGCGGAAGACAATCATTGCTGAGCCAGGAGTTGCACTCAAATTAGAGATAATAATCCCCCTTTTGTAAATCTCAATTAATTTCAATTATGTAAAATGAGTTGCATGTAGTCGCAAAGCTAGTGAAGAACAGAACTGGGATCTGAAGTCACACCTGTGTAATGTCAGAGTCTGTGCTCAACAATAGGCCAGTATTCAAACCACAGCTTTGTTCCTTCTATGCCGGGTGGTTTGGGGCAAGTCACTTGACCCCTCTGAGCTTTAGTTTCTTCATCTGATGAGTGATTATAGTAACATTTCTGCCTTTTAAGTTTGTCAAGAGGATTAAACGAGGTGGTGTCCAAACATATGTCCCAGTGCTGCTGCGGGAGAATGCCGCCCCTGACTCAGCTCCCATCAGGTGACAGCCAGCAAGGACCATCCCACCACAACCCTATGAGGTGCTATTATTTGTTTTCTGCATTGTACAGATGAGACAACTGAGGCACAGAGAGGGAGAGTCGTTTGCCCAAAGGTTGCATAACTCACATGAGGCAGAAGCCTGGTTTTCTATGCCTCTAACCCCTCGCAAAGATGCCTTCCTGCCCCCAGTGGGATTCATCCTAAGAAACTGCAAATGAGGTTAATCCCTTAAAAGGCATAGCATCAAGAGTAGAGGATTTCAGCCCTTTCCAAAAACAGTCACGGGCAGCCAGGCCCTCTGCTGACACCTGCCCTTCCGAAGCTCCCAGGTGGGTGGGGGGCCAGAGGGACACAAAAATAACCTGGAGCACGCATGCTAGGACAGAGAGGCACAGGGTGGGTGAGGGGCTGCTGTGGGAGGCCAGGGCAGGAGCCCCGAATTCTGCCTGGGTTTGGGCCAGGCACGTGTGTTGGGGTAGAGGCATGTTGGGAGTCATGGAAAGCTACAGTGAGAAAGGCGACATGCCCGCTGAGCTGAGGGACAAAGACGGAGTGGCATGAGCCAACGCACGGCAACCTTGCTTAGGGAGGATCTGAGGCTGAGTGCAGGCTGCTGCGACGTGGGTAGGGGTTAGGGACACGTGGGAATGGTGGGGGTCAGAAGGCAGGCTGGAGAGACTGGTTTCTATCCAGAAAGTCTGGGGTTGAGAGCCCTGGGATCTGTTTCCAATCAGCACCCAGGTGTTTCCCATGTAGGTTGTCCATGATTTACACTTGGGGAATCACAGGCTATACCCCCAATGGCCCCGAGGCTGGGAAAGAAAGATGATGTAACTCCATGAGGAGTTGGAAAGACTTCAGTGCCAGTCCAGGTCTGGCGTTTGTTGGCTGTGTGTCCTTGGGCAAGTTCCTCTGCCTCTCTGTGACACAGGCTCCACCTCCTATGAGGTAATAACTCTATTTAATTTCCGAGGTGGTTATGAGGCTCTGACAAAGCTCATTCCGACATGGTGCCTGGCACATAGAAAGCACAAGAAACGTCGTTCCTTTCCTTCTCTCTTCGCAAGGTGCTTTGATCCCCTGGTGTTAGCAAAATTACAAGGATCATCTGAATTAGACCGGCCCAATTGTCAGAGACGGAAGTCAGCTTGAATCGGCTCAAGGGAAAATTGAAGAGGCTAATCCCGGTACTGAAGGAAGCAATGTGGGTGCTGGACAAAGAATATTCTGTCTCTTCCTCTCTCTGCCCATCAGCTTTGTCTTCTCCTCCTGATGCTTTGCCATCTCGAGGAGGCCAAGCTGAGGCGCTCAGAAGCCCCTGCTCAGCAGTGCAGTCCAGAGAGAGATGCTTTCTTCTGGTGACCGTAGCTCGGTCCCAGGGAAGGGTTCTGATTGGTGGTGCTAGGGTCATGTGCCCATTCCTTGGGCTAATCACACTGGCCAGTGATGGAGTATTTTAAGTGGCCAGCCATAGTGGGGTGGGACACTGTGGGTCCACTGTGGGGACACTGTCCATGACCCCAGGAATCAGGAGCCCTCACTGGACAGGCAAAAAAAGCAAGTAATATAGGATAATTCTGAGAGAGAAGCTCAAATCGTAGAGCTGAAAACCGGGCAAGGCCTTTCCCTGTTCTCTGTAGCCATGCATCCCCACTTCTTCTAGAACCCGCCCAGGCACCTCCTTCTCCTTGGGCACCCTTTGCCCCTGCCCCGTACGGCACCTTGCACACTGGGTCTGCCTCACCTGTGAGTTCCTCCAGGCAGGACTGGGCTCTGCACCTCCGTGGCCCTGATGGTCAGCCTGGGGCTGGGCATGCGGCGGGGTTTGGAACCTACATCTTCACGCCAGGATCCGGCATCCTCTCCACGGCCTCCATCTGCCCAGCCAAGCCCTGCCTTCCCTGGGAGACACTGACCTCTCTGTCCTCTGGGTGGGGGGCAGACCCCAGCACTCCTTCTGAGCCCCCCAAGAACTGGCTGGAACCCCAGGGGCTGGCCTCCCAGGTCACCTGCCTATTTGGCTTTCCCTGCTTCCGCTTTTCCTTTTTCCCTCACTTGTTACGTGGGAGGCGCCGAGGCCCTTCACAAAGTGACTGGGCTGCTCTGGCCACGAAGAGCCACAGCTGTCTCCCCATTAGGCTGACAACCCATGGTTCTCCGCACCCCATCCTGGAGCCCCCCTCCCCTCCCACGCAGGAGCTAAGGGGCCACTGACTTTCCGCAAGATGGGTCCCCACGAACACCTCGGTCTTGTTTCACCCCAATGGTTCACATTGCTGTACAAAGAGGAGTTTTTTCTTTTCTCTCTTTCCTTTTTTTGGGTACTGTTTAAAAGAGAGTAATGTAAGTCTCAGATCCCCTCACATCATGTTAATGTTAAAGTAGGACTAAAAATAAATCTCGGGTTGCCATAGGAACCCTGACTGTTGCTAGGTTTAGTCTGTGGGGGATTGGGAGCCCTGCTTTTTCTGGCCCTGCTGGAAGGTGGCCTTTGTGGCTGGCAGAGCACCTGGGAAGGGCCCCCAGGGCATTGCTCTCACCCCCAACCCCTACTAAAGGTGGCCGGGAGGTCAGCTGCCTCTGTGTCCTGGAGCCTTTGGGATCCGCCCTGGAAGAGGGACTGAGGCTCTTCAAAGCCTCTGAAGAGAAGTTTCCAAGAGGGGGAGTGGAGAGGGGGGAAATAAAGGCGGGAAGAGAGAGAGGTAGTGGGAAGGAGGAAGGGAGGGAGGGGTGGAGGGAAGGAGGGACAAAAGGAAGGAAGGGAGGGAGGGGAAAGAAGGAAGGTGGGAGGGAGGAAGGGAGGGAAAAAGGTGGGAAGGAGGGTAGGACAGAAGGAGGGAGGAAGGGAGAGTAGAAGGAAGGGAGTGTAGGGAAGGGCAGAGGGAGAGAAGGAAGCATGCAGGGAAGGGAGGAAGTGAGGGGGCAGGGTGGGGGGGGTGCTGGGTAGCTGTGCCGTGCCAGGCCCAGGTCAAGTGCTTTTGGACAGAGTACTCCTCCCTCTCCCTCACCTCCCTGCTGTGCAGATGTTGGCGCAGAGGTTCAGGGAGGTGAAGGAACAAAGCCTGTCACACAGCCAGCAAGAGGCGCTCCTGGGACCCAGAGCTCAGGCCTTCTGGCCCAGTCCTGAGTCTGAGCCTCAAGACTCTTGTCCCCCTTCCCACTCCCCTCAGGCCTGTCTGTGGCTGGCCCTGCACACATCCAGTGGGGCCTTGTCCCGCCTGGCTCCCCGCAGTGGATTTCCCTCCCCTGATCTGGGCATGCCAGCAACACTGCATGCCAACCCACGGCCGTGTCCAGTGCCTTGTGGGCAGTCCCTAGGTCCCTCTCTGTCAACCCTATCTGCTGCAATGCATGTGGTCCGGAGGGCAGACATGAGAGGAGATACAAGTTCAAATCCAGCCTCGGCTCTTACTGCTTTGTGACCTCTGGCAGTCTCCTCACCTCTCTGTGCTTTAGTTTCCTCCTCAGCACAATGGAGGCACTGATACCTCCCCTGAGGGGTCGCTGGGGGAATGTGTGGGAGGGTGCCTGGGGGCTGAGGGCCCTGGGCCTGGCACACTGCCGTGCACCTGCTGGGACAGCCTGAGGCGCTGGCCCCTGCCCACTGGGGCTGTGGTCCCAGCATGTTACCCAGGAATGCACTGGGACCCTTAAGTGCCGTGCACATGAGCCTGAGTGGGGGGCTCTGCACTGGCCTCACAAAGGATGCCACTCCCAGCCGGAGCCCAGGCTGACCACCCCCCACACACATGCATTTCTGGACCTGGCCAGATAGTGCTGGCCAAGGGAGCCCCTTGCAAAGAAACGTCAACCAGCAAGGAGAGAATGCTGGCTCTCGTGCAAACACCCCCGTTACCAGACCTCCCTCCGACCCTTCCACAAACATTTCCTGACCGGATCCCAAGTGCTGGACACAGCGCCTGGGCTGAAGGAAGTGAGCTGACCACTCTGCTTTGTTGTCCGTGACATGCAGAATAAACAAACAGAGAGTATGTGAAGGGGATGTGAGAGGCCCGCGAACTTGCAGGACTCACCTCCAGGGGCGTCACAGGGAAAGGGAAGAAGAAGCTCTCAGAGCCACGGGAGCAGGGACATTGTTTAGTCCGCATCCCAGAGGCCAGAGCTCATGGGTTCACGGTCCCAGGGACTTAACGGGGCCTGGATGGTTCTGAAGTCAGGACAGGGCAGGACCTCCTCCTGGGATGGCGGGGCATATATAAAGAAAGACTGTCATCTGAAAGTGACATCTGAGGAGCTGGTCAGGAAGGCGCAGGAGAGAGGAGGCACAATGGGGAAGGAGCCAAGGAGGGCTGGGGTGGAAGTGCAGCTTTGAACCAGGTCACGTGCAGTCCTTGCCTTCTCCATGACTGTGACCGTGACCGGCGGCAGCTGAGAGCAGGGGGTGGAGACCCGGGGGGCTGCCATGTGCAGGAGAGGACTTTAAACTACAAGAGAGAGAAAACAGAGAGGAAGACTGGTTCCCAGGAGGGGTGGCCTCCCTCCTGCTGCCAGGCCCCACCCCTGCCCGCAGCTTGGCCCTCACAGAGAGGTACAGAGGGGTGGCTTTGATTCAGACAGGCAGAGTTTTTAGGGGAAGTTTGAACGATACTGTGCTGGCCACTCTGCAAGTCATCTCTCGTTTTATCCCCATAAAAGCACAATGCGTGGTACTGTTAGCCCTACTCCACAGAGGGAGAATCTGAGGCCCAGAGAGGTTAAGTGACCTGCCCAAGATCACACAGCTAGCTAAGAACCTGTAAGCCTGTGCTCTTTCTCCTACACTGATCCAGGACCTGTACCACACAAGGAAGAACCTGGTAAGTAGGTTAAGGAAAAGGGAAGTGACCCTCATTGAGCACCTCCCAAGTACTAGGTGCTTTCCTTATTTACCGAAGTGTTATACCCACTTTGCAGATGGGAAATGGAAGGCTCAGAAGGCAAAGGCCCGTAGGCAAAGAGGCAGAACTGTGTCTTCTCCAGCCCCATAGCCCCAGCGCCTAGTTCATATGCGGGGCGTGACCAGGTGACTGACGCACGTTCGGCAAACCCAGAAATGGCTTCGAGGCTGTACATCTCCAGAGCTCGGGGCCACCTAGAAACCCAGTAACTGGCAAGATGTTGTCTAATCTTCATTCACTCTCATGTCCTAATCCAAGATCCTAACCTTCAGACTCACCGAATGAAAGAAAATAATTAGTGTATCTACTGCAATTGTCATGCGTAAGTTTCTGCTCTCACCTGCAGAGGGAAATACAATTGCACTTTATTTTTTTTTTAATTTTATTATATTATGTTAATCACCATACAGTACATCCCCAGATTCCGATGTAAAGTNATCCTAACCTTCAGACTCACCGAATGAAAGAAAATAATTAGTGTATCTACCGCAATTGTTGTCATGCGTAAGTTTCTGCTCTCACCTGCAGAGGGAAATACAATTGCACTTTATTTTTTTTTATTTTATTATATTATGTTAATCACCATACAGTACATCCCCAGATTCCGATGTAAAGTTTGATGCTTCATTAGTTGCGTATAACACCCAGTGCACCATGCAATACGTGCCCTCCTTACTACCCATCACC
>NC_048220.1:86776656-86776894 GCF_002007445.2 Ailuropoda melanoleuca | reverse complement strand
AGGCCTCCATCACAATTGCACTTTAAACCACACCATGAAAGAAGGGGTGGAGGTCAGACAACCCAAGCAAGCGTGGGGAGAGAAGATCCCTCTCCCAGACCCGCTGGAGGCTGAGAAGACCCGGAGGCGTGAGGGTTTCCCAGGCGAGATTTCCAACAAGTGGGGCTAAGGAGGGTGGGTGGGGAGGGACCGCTTTGCAGGGGCCCACTGTGCAGCCCTTCAAAGCCCAGGGCAGCTG
>NC_048220.1:86696723-86776556 GCF_002007445.2 Ailuropoda melanoleuca | reverse complement strand
AAGGAGGGTGGGTGGGGAGGGACCGCTTTGCAGGGGCCCACTGTGCAGCCCTTCAAAGCCCAGGGCAGCTGGGGAGAGCCAGGGACTGTATCACATGAAATCAGAGCCACAAAACTGATTGAAATTTCATTTCTCATAATGAATCATTCATCCTATTCCCCCCCATGAGATGCCTTCAGCAGAGGCTTCGTGGTCAAGTAAGTTTGGGAAGAAATGCGTGGCAGTCATGGGGCTCCAGCTGATGAAGACTCTGAGAAGCTCAGGCCCCATTTTATTGACCCCAGGCTGTCTGTTCTGCCTTCTGGAACACAGAACCTGCGGCCTTCTATGGCTATTCGCATCCTATCGCATAGCCTTGAGCAGAACTCCTGGATTGGTGCTTCTGGATTAAACCAGTGACAACGAGGCCTGCTAAGGAGGGAGGATATCTTTTCTTTCTTTTTTTTAAGGGCGTGATAGTCATATGCAGTCCTAGTAAGGCTGCATCTAACTTTGTCTCCTCGTGAGGCAGAAAACAAGTCCAAGATGCTTGGGGTTCATTCATTCAGCACGCAGTTGCGGAGCACCTGCTGTGTCCCGGTCACTGTTCTAGGCACCGGATACATCAGGGCCCAAAACAGACAAAAATTTCTGTCCTGGAGGAACTTGTGTTCTGGGGGAGGAGCTTCAATCCAGAAACTGAGTGGGGCCAATCTTTTTCAGGACACAGGCCTTGGAGCANTAGGCACCGGATACATCAGGGCCCAAAACAGACAAAAATTTCTGTCCTGGAGGAACTTGTGTTCTGGGGGAGAGCCCTGTCCCCTCCTCCTTCCAGAGCCCTGAAGTGCTACGTGACCCACCCCATCATGGTGGACATCGCTGATGGGGCCAGGAAGGGACACCTGATCCGAGCTTCAATCCAGAAACTGAGTGGGGCCAATCTTTTTCAGGACACAGGCCTTGGAGCAAGGCTGCCTGGGTTCAAATACAGACTTCCCCACTCAAAAGCTGAGCGATCCTGGGCAGTTACTTAATCGCTCTGCGCTTCTGTTCCCTCTGTGATGAAGATGATAGCATAACCTGCCTTGTAGGGTTATTTTAAAAATTAAATGACAAAGCCCTCCTGAGACCTCAGACTAGTGCCTAGCATGCAACTGGGACACCTGTGTTTGTTGCCGGGTGGGTAATTCCTGCTTCCCGGAGTGAAGAGACTGGATTCATCAGCTGGGCCTGGGGGCCCTGCAGGGCTTGAGAACAAAAACTGCCTTTTGGGACCCTGAGAAGTGAGCGGAGGGAGCTGATCTGCAAAGGGAATCAGAAAACTGTTGCCGATGAGCTGAGAGAGGTGAGCTGAGGTGGGAGAACCCAGCCACCTTGGGGTCTGACAACTGTCCTCTGTGGTGTGGTAGCCCGTGGTCCTCTGTCGCGTGTCACTCCCCAGCTTCCTACTGATTCCCGTTATCCTGACTGGTTCTCTGTTCCTGAGAAGCAAGCAATCCCTGACCAAGCTTAAGGTGTCTTGCAGATCCTGCTTAAGAACGGGACTAATCAGGGAAGAGAGCTGTTTATAGCCAACCCGAACTAGGGAACACGTGGGGCTCCCCTGCCTGGCCTCCCCTCTCTGCCTGGAACTCTGTCTCATGCCTCCCTGTTCTTCAAGAAGGAAAAAGGAGACATTTGGAAGGTAGAAGAAAGGCCAAAGGGTGTAATCAAGGGGCATCCAAAGGCTCTTGCCTCCCAGTCCTCTGCCAGGCCTGAGGGGATTGGCGCTAATTAGCACGTCCCCAGGGCTGCTTCCTGCGATTCTTCAGGCTGACGAGGTCACTGGGGGAGCAGAAGACACCTGCTGTTTCTTCCCCTACTGGAGCCTGAGTCCCTATCCAGCTAAAGAGAAGCCTGGAAACATTCCAGAAAAGCCCCACTCTGTTCCCTCTTCCTGGAAGGAGAGCTGGCAGGACTGTGCCCTCCACTGGCCCTCTGACTGGCACTTCTGGCCCTGCGAGGCCTGAGCGTTGTAGGTGCTGGCAGAAGGCGGGGAGGGCTAGCTGGGCGGCACAGGGGCACGACAGCGCATGAGTGGGGAGGCCAGGGCAGCAAGGGCCCCGGATGTCGGGGCGGGGGTAAACCCAGAAAGTGGCTTGGAATAGACAGTGGCCTTGGGTGCTGTGCCAAGGAGTTGGGAGCCCCTGACAGTCTTTGGGGTGGGGCGTGGCACGGTCTGACCTGTGCGTGAGGGTGATTATGCTGGAAGCAGAGTGAAGGATGACCAATGATAAGGTGTGGCTGGGTCCCAAGGAACAAGAAGCCTGAGAGGAGGCAGAGGGTGTGGTGTCCCACAGTGACCCTAGGGAGCCTGGCAGTGACAGAGCTGTTGGCCTACAGTTCCTTCAGCCCTCTACCCACCGTCCCTTGCCAGCTGCGGGCCTGCAGGGCTGGGCTTCGCATGCTGCCTTAGCCAGGGGGCTCCTCCATGATTCCCGACTGACCAGTGGGGGCCAGGGGAGCCCTGGGCTAGAACTGGAGGTGGCTGCCAAGATAGGACAGAGAAAAGGACAACTTTGCATAAAGGAGACATATTTATTCCTTCAACAAATACTCCCTGCACCTCTGGGCTTAGCAGACACACTTCAAGCTCCTGCTTCTCCTCCTCTTTCTCCTTCTTTAAATACGTGGGGCGCCTGGCAGGCTCAGTCAGTGGAGCATGTAACTCTTGATCTCAGGGTTGTAAGTTCGAGCCCCATGTTGCATGTAGAGATTCCTTAAAAAAATAAAATCTTAAAAGAAAAAAGAAGAGCTTTTAGCCTTTTCTAATACTCAAGTAAGGTTAGTCCAAGAGCTGCCATAACAAATTACCAAAAACTGGGTGGCTTACAACAACAGAAGTTCCTTCTCTCAAATTCTAGAGGCTAGAAATCTGAGGTTGAGGGGTCCGCAGGGCAGTGCCCTCTCTGAGAACCTCCTTCCTCGCTTTTCTCTTAGCTTCTGTTGTTGCTGGCAATCCTGGGCACTCCTTGGCTTGTCGATGTAATGCTCCAGTCTCTCCTTCCACAGTCAGACGACATTTTCCCTGTGTGTGTCTCTCTGTCTTTTTTCTTCTTCTCAGGACACGAGTCACATTGGATCAGGCCCCCACCCTAAGTGAATATGACCTCATCTTGACTTGAAGACATCTAAAAAGACAACGTTGATTCCAAATAATGTTCTCAGGTCCCAGGGGTTAGGACTTCAACGTCTCTTTTAGAAGAACACAACTCAACCCACAACACTTGTTCTAGGGGAAAATATAGGAAATATAGATAAGTAATCAATCAATCAATCCACAACATCATTAAAAATTTGCATCATACAGAGAAAATCACTCTAGCATTTTGGGCTGTCTCCTTCTAGATGTTTTTCTATCAAAAATATGTTATTGTTTTTGCAAAAATTCAGTTATCCTATACACACCACTGGGATGTGTTCATTTCATCTGATGGTATATGGTGCCTGTTCTAATCACCGTTTTTCATGCCCTGGATTAGATCCTCACTCTTACATCTGGGAATCCACTACCTATGTTTTCTCCTGGATGCAGAAAACAATGGGGATTTAGGGTCCCAGCTCCAGCTGCAGAGCTTACTGGGTCATTACAACAGCACGGCCAAGTCCATGCACGTCTCATGTTAACGTGAACCTCGTGACCGCTCCATGAGGTCAGTCTGATTGGCCCACCTTGGAGAGGAAGAAGTAATTTCAGCGGGGTTGAGCACCTTGCCTCAGGGCACACAGTTAATAACTGGTACACTTGGGTTTTGCACCCAGGCCCATCTGACAGCAGACTAATCCTCAAAGCTGCCTCCTTTAACAGAGCTATTAGGTATGATTATGTCAGGGGCGCTGTTAAGATTCACCTTGCACGTCTTGATGGATGTGCGCGAGGGAGAATTTGCCAGGCGAAGAAGCAGGTGGAGAAAATGGTAGAGGCAAGGGCACATGAGCACCGAGCGACTCTCCCCGGGAGGGACAGTATGTGCTGTTGGCTGCAGTGCGCCGCGCGAGGCAGGGCGAGGCAGGGAGCGGTCAGCTGCGCTGTGTCCTGTGAGAAGCCTGGGCACTGTCCAGGGAGCACTGGGGAGCCCCTGAAAATGTGTTAGCAGGGAGACAGCCTGTGCTTTCAAAAGTTCATTCTGGCTGCAGCGTGGAGGACAGATGGGAAAAGCTGGCTGGGACAGAGACCAGGGAGAAAGGGGGCAGGTCGACCAGTAGTAAGACAAGAAGTGGAGGGCAGCAGGCGGAGGGGAGACAGAGTCAGGCCTAGAGGATGAACAGCTGCTCCCCCCGTCTTTGGAGGAAGCTGAGGTGTGAACTGTGCCTTAGGGGGCTCCAGTGCACCCCAACTGACAGCTGCCCTGGGGTATCTCCTGCCATCCTTTCTTTCTTTTGGCAGGAGACCTCCCAGGTGGCATCAGGCTAAGCCTCAGGCCTCGCTGGTGAGAAGCCTGGCTCCTCGCCACAGGAAAGCACAGAGCTAAGTGGTGTGGTGGATGTACTGAAAACATAGGATTAAACACTCAGGAACGGGCATGAAGCTGCCCTTCAGAGGTCGGAGATGGGAACCAGGCTCTGCCTCGTGCTCGGGAAGCTGGGAATGGAGGAAACAAGCCCCCCTCAGGGTGGTGGAAGCAGGCCCACCCCTCTCTCTTCTGCAGGCTGCTGCCGAGGGTCTGCCCCTCTTCTCCTTGCACCCCTGGATCTGCTCCCCCATGTAGTTCTTCCAGTGTCCCACCCCACCACGAATAACTGCCCTTGCCCCTTTCTCAGGCTGAGAAACGCACACACAGGCCAATGGTACAGCCCCCCTCAGGAGGAGGGACTCAGGCCATCCGTATAGACCCTGGAAGTGTGGCAGAGAATTCTGGGGTGCTGGGTATCTGGGTGGGGTCATAAGGAGAGCTGCGAACTCTGGGTTTGTGGTGTGGCCAGCTGAAAGGTCAGTGCCACTCCTGGCTATGGAAACCTGGGGTAAAGGAAGAGGAAGCCCGGGCGGGGGAGACGATGAACGATGAACGTGGTGTAGACAGGTTGTCTTGAGGGGCTTGTGTGTGGACAGAGGAGACTCTAGGGGGAATCCCAGAGAGCTCACCAGGCCAGCCTTAACTACAAGCCCCGAGAAGGACCCCAGGCTGCTGACGACCACCACCCAGAGAGACAAAGGATCCATTCCAAACTCCTGGGCTGGGTGGGTCCTTCCCTCTCAGGCAGCCAGCTGTAGCCACAGGGCTTGAAGTACCGATGGACAGTCAGCAGGCCTTGTCTGGTCCGGCCCTTTGCCTGACCGCCCTGTGGAAGGTCTCTGGGGGGCTGGGCCTTCCAGGAAGAGGAAAAAACAAGATGTCTTAATCAGCTTCAAGGTCAGGGCAGTTTTCTGAGGTGAAAGAGGAGACGAAGACAAATATTAAACCTGGACAGGCCAGAGCCTAAAGAACTAGGGACGTTGATGGATCGACTGTGGTAAAATATGCATGATGAAAACATCGCCACTTCACCGTTTTAAAGTGTGTAACTCAGTGACAGTAAGTACATGGGACAATGTCATGCAGCCAGCACCACTATCGAGTTCCAGAACTTTGCATAATGCCAAATGGAAACCCTGTAAGCCGCTATTGATTGAGGACCTACTGTGTGCTTCATACTCATCAGCTCAGCTAATCCCCCTCACGGTTTTGCGAGGAATCCATTTTACCGACGAGGAGAATGAGGCTCGGTAACTTGCCCAAAGCCACGTGGGCTGTGAGTGCCCGAGCAAGAGCTGAGTGTAGGTTTGTCTAGCTCCAGAGCCCACAGTGTCTGAGGGGGGCAGAGGGAGGAAGCTAATGTGCACCTGAGGGGACAGGTGGGGCAGCTAGTCTGCTCCCGACTGTTCACCGAGTGCAGGGGGACTGATTCAGATGCAAGCCCCATAAGATGGTGACGAGAGCTGTGCTATATGCTAGGGAACTGTCTAGATAAACTAGGGCATCAAGCCTGGGGGCAGGGCTCAGCTTGGGAGCCAAGGGAGCATGGCATGGTGTCAGGGCTTCTGACCTGCTGAGGGTAACCCCAGTTAGGGGCTGGCACTCTAGACCAGGATCCTGTCCCCAGGGGAGGGCTCTGGTCCCCGCTGAGCAGAAGGCCAGGGTCACAGCTAAGCAGGACTAAGGGCGTGAGGTAGGGAGCAGACTGAAGGCTTAGAGGAGAGGGTAGGGAGCAGGTTGGGGTCAGAGGGGGCCTGTGTGCCGGGCAAAGGGCTGACAGCTGCCAGGAGGGTCAGGAGGAAGTGAGGCCTGACTCCAGATCCCAAACCATCCCTGACAGGAGTCTGAATCCAGAGCAGCAAGTCCCCACGGCCTGCAAATCTGTCTCTAGTCAACGCTGAAATTCAGGCTCAAGACTGTTGGTGCAAAGGCTTCAAACATGCTCGTCCAGCAGGAAAACAGAAATTCATTCCCTTTTTCTCCCTCGTTCTCTCTTTCCTCTACACGTGTGGAACACACACAGATGTACAAATGCAATTTTAGTATACCTCCAGTTTGTCACCTGTCTTTTTTCCCCCCATACTCAAAAATGTCATGGAAATCTTTCCAAGTCATTTTATACACCATCCCTTTTAAAGGCCACATGGCATATCATTGTGTGCCTGCCTCTTATTTTTATTTTTATCTAACCTGGAGGTTGTCATCTGGCCATGTCCAGGGACTGTGCCAAGTGTCACAACCAGGAGGGAGCGGAATGCTTCTGGCAACTACCGAGTAGAGGTCAGGAATGTGGCCAAACATCTTACCATGTACAGGAACAGCGACCCCCACCCTCCCCTCCGGCCACAACGGAAAATCGTCTGGTCCCAAATGTCAGGAGAGTTGAGATTGAGAACCTGGGGCCTCAGCATCCCCTCCATTCAGGTCAGATCCGGTGGTGTTATCGTTACGATGTTGCCATCAGCATCTTTCGACATACGGCTGATTCTTATTCTTCACCGATTATGTACTTTCAAATCCGCTTGCTCACTAGAATTTGTAACTTCAAAATCAGTGCTCGTGGCACCCTCATGGTCATCTGAGGGGCAAAAAATGTGAGGCGCCAGCCACATACACACGTTCCCGGTGGAGGTCGAACAACGTGACCCCTGCTGTCTTGTGTCAGCTCTTCTGCCGTAAACGAGCATCCTGTTTGCGGTTTATTTCGTGCCAAGGTTTTCACATTCTTATGCTTTTTGTCTGTGATGGTGCTGTTTGAAGGGGTCCCTCAGCACAGTGCTGAAGGGGTGTCCACGGCCCCGAAGCGCAAGGAGGCTGGGATGTGCCTCATGGAGAAAATCTATGTGTTGGAGAAGCTTCCTTCGGGAATGCATTCAAGTGCTGTCAGCCGTGAGCTCGAAGTTACTGAATTAGCAATCTATATCAGAAGGGGGGTCTTGAAACAGAAACACACATAGAGCAAGGGTATGTACTGATAGGTCTTAAAATACTGTGGCCGGAGGTTCCCAGGACCCTTACCCTGGGAGTCGCGGTTCAGTACTTGCTGTGTGCGTGGAGACTTCGCAGGACAGAACTACTGTGAATAAGGAGAATCAGCTGAACACCGAGGTTGGTTTAAATCCTGGAAGCGTGATGGCTTGTTCACAGGGTGTGGCCCCTTGGAGGGTTTTTTCTTCATCTTTATTGGGGTATAATTTACAAGTAAATATTGAATATGTAAGGTGTACAGCTTGACGGTTTCGATATACAGACATTGTGACATAATTGCACGAATCAGTCTAGTTAACATACTCATCATCTCAGTTATCTGTGTGAGGTGAGAACACTTAAGACCTGCTGTCTTAGCAAATTTCAGCTGTACACAATTGTCAACTATAGTCACCACGCTGCACATGAGAGCTCTCCAGAACTTATCTATCTTGCGTCCTTGAAACTTGGTACCCCTTGACCCACATCTTCCCATTTCCCCCTCCCTCCAACCACTGGCAACCACATTCTACTCTTGGCTTGTATGAGTTGGACTATTTTCGATTCCATGTATAAGTGAGACCATGTAGCATTTATTTGTCTTTCTGTCTGGCTTATTGCCCTTAGCATTACATCTTCCAGGCTTGTCCATATTGTTGCAGATGGCAAGATTTCCTTCTTCGTGAAGACTAATATTCCATTCTATAAATATATACCCTTCTTTATTTATCCATTCATCCACTGATGGACATTTAGGTGGTTTCCATATCTTGGCTATTAATAATGCTGCAAATGAACATGGGGGTGCATATGTCTCTTTGAGATACTGATTTCATTTCCTTCAGATCTCTACCCAGAAGTGAGATTGCTGCCTCATAAGATACTTGTATTTTTAATTTTTTTTAGGAACCTCCATACTGTTTTCCATAATGGCTATACCAATTTACATTCCAATCAACAGTACACACGGGTTTCCTTTTCTCTACATCCTTACTAATGCTGTTATCTTTTGTTCTTTTGATAATAATCACCCTAGCAGGAGGAAAGAAAAAAAAAAACAACTACAGAATTGTCTCAATAGATGCAAGAAGTTCAACATCCATTCATGATAAAAACTCTCAACAAAATAGGTATAGAAGGAACTTATCCCAACACAATAAAGGCCAATATTAAAAGCCCACAACTAACATTATAGTCAATGGGGGGAAATGGAAAGCTTTCCCTCTAAGATCCAGTATAAGGCAAAGATGCCAGCTCTCACCACTTCTATTCAACATAGTACTGGAAGTCCTAGCCAGGGCAATTAGACAAGAAAAAGAAATAAAATGCATCCAAATAGGAAAAGAAATAGTAAAATTATCTCATTTTGCTGATGACAGGATCATGTATATAGAAAACATTAAAGACTCAACAAGAAAAACCTGCTAGAACTAATAAGCAAGTTCGGTGAAGTTACAGGACAGAAAATCAACATACAAAAATCAGTTATGTTTCTATACAAAACAACAAACTATCTGAAAAGAAAAGCAAGAAAACAACTTCTTCACGACAGCAGCAAAAAGAATAAAATACTTAGGAATAAAGTTAACCATAAAGATGAAAAGACTTGTACAATGAAAATTATAAAACATTGATGAAGGCAATTAAAGAAGACACAGATAAATAAAAAGACATCCCACGTTCACAGATTGGAGGAATTAATATTGTTGAGATGTCCATACTACTCACAGTGATCTGCAGAGTCAATGCAATCCCTCTCCAAATCCCGATGGCATTTTTACAGAAATATAAAAATAATCTTGAAATTCATAGGGAACCACAAGAGACCTCAAGTAGTCAAAGCAATCTGAAGCAAGAAGAACAAAGTTGGACATACCATACTTCCTGATTTCAAACTATATGACAAAGCTACAATAAACAAACAGTATGGTACTGGCATTAAAAATAGACGTATAGACCNACCACAAGAGACCTCAAGTAGTCAAAGCAATCTGAAGCAAGAAGAACAAAGTTGGACATACCATACTTCCTGTCAAACTATATGACAAAGCTACAATAAACAAACAGTATGGTACTGGCATTAAAAATAGACGTATAGACTCATAGAGTAAAATACAGAGCCCAGAAATAGATCCATGCGTCTAAAGTCAACTGATCTCTGGCAAGGGTGCCAAAAACATACAATGGGGAAAGACAGTCCAATAAATGGTACTGGGAAAACTGGATATCCACAGGCAGAAGAGTGAAATGGGACCCTTATCTTGCACCACATACAAAAATCAATTCAAAAGGGCTTAAAAACTTAAACATAAGAATTGAAACCATAAAACACTAGCAGAAAGATGCTTGACTTTGGTCTGGGCAGTGATTTCTTTGGGTATGAAACCAAACACATCAGCAACTAAAGCCAAAAGCTTCTGCCCAGCAAAGGAAACAATCAACAGACTGAAAAGGCAACCTACTCAATGAGGGGAAATATTTGCAAACTGTATATCTGATAAAGGGTTAATATCCAAAATACACAAGAAAATCATACAACTCTAAGGGNCACATCAGCAACTAAAGCCAAAAGCTTCTGCCCAGCAAAGGAAACAATCAACAGACTGAAAAGGCAACCTACGCAATGAGGGGAAATATTTGCAAACTGTATATCTGATAAAGGGTTAATATCCAAAATACATAAGAAAATCATACAACTCTAAGGAAANATACAACTCTAAGGGAAAAAAAACCCCAAATAACGCAATTACAAATGGGCAAAGGACCTGAATAGACAAGTTTTCCGAAGGAGACATACAATGGTCAGCAGGTATATGGAAGGGGCTCAGCACTGATAATCATCAGGGCATTACAAATCAAAGTCACAATGAGATATGACCTCACACCTGTTAGGTAAGGCCATTATCTAAAAGACAAGAATAACAAGTGCTGGGCAGGATGTGGAGAAAAGGGAGCCCTTGCACACTGTTGGTGGGAATGTAAATTAGTGCAGTCACTATGAACAACAGTATGGAGTTTCTCCAAAACATTAAAAATAGAACTACCATATGAGGAATTCCACTTCTGGATATACCTCCAAAGGAAATGAAATCAATATCTCAAAGAGATACCTGCCCTCCCAATGTTCACTGCAGCATTATTCACAAGAGCCAAGATATGGAAACAACCTAGGTGTCCATCAATTACTGGGTAAAGAAAATGTGGTATAGGACTTCTTATCCACTCTATCCATTGCATCAGGAAACACCCCCATCATTGCCCCCAATGAACCTGATTCATTTAGACTTTTTTCACTATCTACATTTTTTCTCAAAGGGACATTTGTTCACATTATCTTATTACTAGTAGATGGCCTGACAAAACTCATCATTGCAAGTGTTAGCTCTGAATGCTTTACCTACAAGGTATACCTGGTATTGAGGTCACTTAGAAGTGGTTTCTTTTGAAGGTTCTTTCTTCAATATATTCAACCTGAGTGATTTTATTTTGCAACTGCTTTTTATGAATGAGGCCTGGTCTGATATTGAGAAATCTAAAGCTTTTGGTTGCTGAAAGTACAATTTCTCTTTCTTATATACCATGGAGACCTATGGCATGGACATGAACCCAATGGGACACATCCAACATTTTAGGGGCTTCTTAGTGTTCCATTGTGGGAATGTTCCTATTTTACTTAACCAATGCTCTATTGCTTGACATTACTTGGGATTCTGGTATTTCGCTGTTATAGTTAGTGCTGCTATAAATTTTCTTATACGTGCATCTTTGTGCATTTACCCAATTATTTCCAAGAGTAGAATTTACTGTGTCTAACTTTGAAGCAACTGCCAACAATTTTTTAAAAATTACATTCTCCTAAAAATCTGATGTCTGACTGTGGTTGACAAGTAAAGCAATCTGGCTGTCCAGGGTCTTCCTGGCAATGACCACAGCTGCCAGGGGCCTGCTCCCCCTACAAGTTGGTTCCTTAGGCTCTCGGCTGGCTCTTGCTCCATTTGTGACAACTGCCTGGCTTTGGTAGATTCTGAGTTTACAAACTCTGGTTTTAATCTTTGCTGATTTGATGGCTTTACAATGGCATCTGGTTGAAATTTTAATTTACATCTACAAAATTATTACTGCAATTGATCCTGTCTTCATGCTTTTATTAGCCGTTGGTGTGTCTTATTTTGTGACTTGCCTGTTCATGTTCTTTGCTCTGTTTTCTACTGGGTTGTCTGTAAGAGCTCTTTCTCCATTTAAAGTTAAAAGAAAAGGAAAAAGCATCTCTTCCCTAAATTAGCCTGACTGGGGCATCAGACAAATATTGGCTGCCTTGTGCATACGCAGGAAGCTTCTGAAGTTGTCTGAGCCCAGGTTTGAGGGACAGAAGCAGACAGATGGGCAAGTGGGTGAGTAGCCTGTCCCTCTGTTAACCATGCCTGGACATGACTTAAGCTGGAAAGGATACATGGACTGAAGGCAAATCTCTGAATAATATTATTTTTGGTCAACTTCCTGCCCCTTGATATGACCATTGTTTTACAGCCCATGGAAGGACTCTGGTCAAATGGATCTCAGTTTTAATCCCAGTTCCACTACTTCCTAGCTGTGTGATGTTAGGTGAGTCACTTCACCTCTCTGAGCTTTTCTTTCCTTCCTCATGCTGCCTCATGCTTCCTAAAGCCGGGAGGCTTAGTGGAGCAGCAGGTCCTTTCAGCCTTAGTCTCAAAGAAAGAAAAAAAAAAGTCCTGTATTGGGAGAAATAAGTTTGAGAATGTAGTCTGAGTGCTGACATTTACTAACCTTGGGCCTCAGTTTTCCCATCTGTGAACAAGGTTGTTGGATGCCATGAGGGTCCAAAATGAAGATTAAGAACTGCCTACNTTGGGCCTCAGTTTTCCCATCTGTAAACAAGGTTGTTGGATGCCATGAGGGTCCAAAATGAGGATTAAGAACTGCCTATTATCACTGTATCTTGAATTCCTGGGTAAGTAAATCACTTACATTGGATTTATTCTGTTCAGTTCAGTTTATTTCATCTTGATTTAGGTCATAATAATGACCTGAACCCCTTTGATGCACCAGGCACCAGACAGGTCAGCAGCTTCAGAAAGGGGCAGAAAATGTGGGGTCCCTGCCCCCACAATACCCACAGCCAGGCCAAGGAAAGCGAACGGGTTGTAAATTCCTGGGGCCAAGGAGGTATTTACTGAGCCGTGGGTGGAGGAAGGCCTCCTGGAGCAAGAGCCATTTAGACCCAAGAATAAGTAGGAGTCAGATACCCTTGGAAGGGGAACAGCATGGGCAAAGGCTCGACAGTGAGACAAAACCAGGAGTGAACTAAGTCCAGTGGTGGCAAGCTCGGGTGGGGGGTGGGGGGGGGACAGCCACAGAGGTCTTTGCAAAGACGTTAAGGAACCTGGGCTTCCTTCTGCGAAAGGAGAAAGGTCTTGATCAGAGGACCGATTAGGTCAAATCTGCATCTTCCAAACAGAATTCTGGCTACTTAAAGGAGGCTGAGGGTAGACTGGAGGGAGGGACGCCAGTGAGGAGGCGAGTGGGGCTGGAGAGAGGAGGCGGTCTGAGGGAGGTTCTGGAGGCCCAATTCTAGCTTGGATGCAGGATGAGAGAGAGAGAAAGGCAAGGAGGGTGGCAGCCAGGTCCCTGCTCCAGGTGGGGCCTGGGAGAGCAGCTCTGGAGGGAAGCAGACGGCCTGGTGAACTGGGTGGTTGAGGACATTTGGCAGGGATGACCGTCTGAAGCCCTGAAGGACGGACTCAGCAGCAGATCTGTCATCGCACTGTGGCCCAGCCGGTGGGTGAAAGAGAGCAAGAAGGTGGAAGGTGCTAGAGAGAAAAGAGGGCAGAGGCGGGGGCAGCGGGGAAGGGGCTGCTGGGCTAGAGGAGGGGTGGCAATCTACACAGGGTAACCAGGGACGATCTCGCTGGGAAGGAGGCTTGGGAAAAACTGCCTTTCTGTCCTTGTATCCACCCATCCATTCATTTTTAAGTGCAGTGACATCCAGGGAGGGGAAGCTAAGGAGGCCCACGCAGGGGACCCCCTGGGGGCATTCATTCTCTGAGGGTGAGTCTAAGAAGAAGCAGGGGGCCTTCCCCTAGCCAGGGAAGGGGGGCAGTGTAGGGAACCTCCAAAGCTAGCAGCATCCCCCACCAGCTTGCTTTCGGGAATCACCAACAACGATTAAAAAAAAAAAAAAAAGCAGGACAGCTGTTGTTTTACTTGGGATTTTTTTTTTCTATTTATACATTTATAAATCAGGTCTTCTTTTCAACTTTATTTCAAAGGCCCGTGGTGCATCATTCCCCAGTCCCCCAGCCCTGGCTCGTCGTCCTGTCCCCTCCCTGTGGCCTGGCTGGCCTCTCACTTTCATCGGTTTTAGAATGGCCGAATACAAGCCTGTCCCCTGCCGCGAGCAGGCTGGAACAGAAGACCAGGAAGCAGGGTTGGCAAGAAAACATGCACAGACTTCAGAGCTCGGGCCTAGATTCAAATCCCTGCTCTGCCTCCGGCCTGCCGCGTGGCAGTGGGGGGGCCTCGCCACTCCTGTTCCCATCTCCGTAAGACGGGTACAAACATCCCCACCGAGCGGTCTCTAGAGAATGGCTGGGAGGGTCAGATGAAGGAAGGGGCTGGGGCATGGTACAGAGGCTTCTCTGTGGCCCCGTGGGGTGCAGTTTCTGTGGAGGAGGTAGGCATTAGACAGAGGAGCCCGGAGCCGGGCTCTGGGGACAGCCTCGGGGGACGCAAACGTCCAAACCACAGTGAGTTAGGACAGAAGACAGAGATGCAGGAGAGGCAAAGACAAGGGGCACTGCCCCCGGGTAAGGAAGCCAGACAGTGTAGTGATCCCCTGAGATCTTGGGAATTAGCTGTTATCGGTGATTTACAGTGTAGGTGTTGTCACCGCTCGATGGACAGGAGATGGCTGCCATTGGAAAGATAGGCTGTGGGGTGCCTGGGTGGCTCAGTCAGCTGGGCATCTGTCTTTGGCTCAGGTCATGATCCCAGGGTCCTGGGATGGAGTCCCGCATCGGGCTCCCTGCTCAGTGGGGAGTTTCCTTCTCCTTCTCCCTCTCCCTCTCCCTCTGCCCCTGCCCCTGCTTGTGCTCTCTCTCTCTCTCTCAAAAAATTAATAAATAAATAAATAAATAAATAAAAATAAAAAAATAAATCTAAAAAAAAAAGAAAAGGAAAGATAGGTTGTTACTCACAGTTGCCAAGGGGAGGGGCACATCGTGCCAGTCAGGGCCATGCAGGGGAGCCCAGGGTTTGTCATGGAGCAGAGAGGAGCAAGGGAGAATGTGGGCAAGAGCCTTTCTGGAAGTTACGGCGGGAAGGAACGGGCAAAGCAGAGTAAGCAGGCTTAGGATTGGTCAGTTTGAGTAAGTCCAGCAGGCCTTGGGGTGCCGGGGCTGCTTCAGCTGTCTGGTGCCTGGCCCTGGGTTGTTAGGGGGGTAGAGGCTCTGAGTATGAGAGGTGGCGGAGGGCTGGGTGCTGGGGTGGTTAGCTTGCCTACGGAAGGTACGCTAGAGGTGAGCGGTTTAGTATGCTAGGAACCGGCTAGCCCTGGCAGGGGCAGTCTCTTCTGCTCAAGATGGCAAGGCCCCAGGGATCAAAGCATCAGAAATACATGGTTAACACGACCAGCTCCTGGGTCCTGCTTGGTAATTTGCAAGCTGTGTGGCCAGAAGTGACTTGTCTTCTCTTTGGCTCAGCTTCCTCATGGGGAAGACTGGTGTGATGACACCTTTCCCCAGGCTTTTGTGGAGTGACTGATGGTGCCCAAGTGCTAGGAGAGGTCTGGCACGTGGTTGGCTAGTTCTGTCCTCTTTCCTTCCCAGTGTGCTGACTGGAATGGTAAACGGGGAGGCCGGTGCCCCTTGGTGATGGTTCCCCTGCTTGGGCCCTCAGTCCTCCGCTTGTATGCAGCATCCTCGCCACCTTCACTGTGACTGCAAGATTTAATCCTTTCCCAGCATCCTCCTCCCACTTCTGTGCACTGCACGGCCCTGAGGCGTCCCAGAGAAAGCCGGCCCTAGATGCCCGAGCGCCTGCCGTGGGCACTGCATCTTTTACCTTCATCTCTGCAAATCTATGCAGTCGGCATTGTTCTCCCCATTTTACAGATGAAGAAACTGGCTCAAGATGAAGTGGCTTGCTTATGCTCACCCAGCAAGTAGGAGCTGTCAGGGCCGTGCTGTTGCCTGGACACAGGGGTGGCTGGGACTGAAGTCCAGCACGTCCTCTTTGACCGAGCTGAGTGCCGCAGGCTGCCTGTCAGTTGGGAGGAGGGGGGCCTTTATAGTACGTGGCACAAAGGGTTTTAGACACAGGTCCATGGCCCCCTCAGTTCTCTTCTAGGGACAGGAGCATTCAGGTGAGTAAATCCCAGCCTCTTCAGGTGAGGCTTTTCCTTCCTCACAGCACTGGAAGTGTCTCTCCTGGGGGGGTTAAAGATAGGGGTTGCCTCAGTTATTCGGGGCCTAAGGGTTCACTGTGGCCTCCCTCTCCGCTGCCAGGTAGGGTCTAAGGGTGGCCTCCTACACACACACACACACACACACACACACACACACACACACCCCAGACATACACAGGCATATACCCATCACACACACGTGTATGCACACACGACACAGGCCAGCCCTGTGGCCTGGGCTGGTCTCCCTGAGCTTCATTTCCAGGCATCCAGCACTGGACTTTCCCCAGCCTACTCCTCTGCAGGGTCCTTGGCAGGAGGTCAGAGCTGGGTGTATACCTGTGTGGGAGCGAGGATGGATGATTCCCCAGGTGTGTGTGTCATAGATAGAGGTATGTGTTGTGAGATGTTATTGAGAACGAGAGAGGTGTGTGTGTCGGGTGCCATGTGTGTGATGTTTCATGGGTATGGGGTGTGGTATGTGTACTGTTTGTGGGTGTGGGGGTGTGTCATTTATGAACAGGCAGGTGGGGGACACACTGTGTGGGCCACCTGCTCAGCCCCAGGAGCAGTTTCGACCGCTAGAATCAAGCCTTTCAATCTAGTTTCTTTTTAATTGCCAAGATCAGTCTAGCACTGAAATTCAAGGCTGGTAGGATCCTCAGGTTCTGGAACTTTTCAGTAGCCAGCTCCTTCATGGGCAAAGGAAGAGTCAGGGAACAATAAGAACACCTTACTCTAGGCCACCTGGAGAGGAGGGTGTCAGGTGGGCAGGGTGCTCGGGAGACAGGGAATGGGACTGACCGACAGGGATCATTTTCTCATTCAATCCTCTTCATAACTCTGTGCGAAAGGGGTCACTGAATCAGTCAGGGACCCAACAGAGAGGAGATTGAAGAGGAGTGGCAGGGCCCACCAGCTATAGAGAGCTGTTACCTTCACAGGCCTGGCAAGGCAAGGCAAGGAGGCCAACAGGAGCTGTGGCCTCCTTTAAAGGAGTGCAGCCACTCTCACCCCCTGCTGACCCAGCAAGGAGGGAGTGGGGGAGGATAAATACCCCTGCCTTTCTCTCCTCCCCCACTCTGAGCACCCCTGGAGTCTCCTATTGGCTAACCCAGCCAGGAGTCAGAGGGTGCAGGGGCCTGGGCCGTACCTCGATGGAGGTCAGACTCTGGGGCTCAGAGCAGGGTGCTGAGTGGGTCTGGAGGGGCAAACAGAGATTTCCAAGAATAGTTATCATCTTGTCTTTATGGAGGGGAAGCTGAGGTTGAATAAAATGATGTCTCCTGCCTGAGGTCACTTGCCCAGGAGGCTGCAGAACCAGGGCTGAAGCCTGTCTCTGGTTGACCACATAGCGTACCTTCAGGATGTCCATGGGCTGGTCACGTACCCTCTTTGACCTCCAGTCAGACCATAAACCCAGCTGGGCCTCTGTCTTAAGACTTCTGGGAGAGGTAAATGAGGTCAGGAAATATAGCAAAGCATCTATGATGGACATGGCAAGGAAAAACGCTTCCAGCGCGGCTGCTAAGGGGGTGAGGATGATTGTTGGAGTAAGGAGAGGATGCGATAGGAAGGCAGAGTGCCAGAGAGCTTAGTCCAAGCCTCAAGTTTTACAGGTGAGGAGAAGGGCCAGAGAAGTTCTGTGCCTTGCCCTAAGGTCACAAGGCGTATCAGGGACAGAGCCGGAGCTAGAACTCACAAGGGGTTCTCTCCACACCACTGAGGAGATACTAGCCAGGGGCTGGGAGGTCTTCTCCAAATACCTCCCCAGGGGCCAAGGCAGAACCTGCTCAGCATCCCCCCGCTGCCCTGGAGGTGTTCATTGCCCCCCAAGACAGGCTATCATCCGAGTGTCATCAATGGGGGAGTGGTTAAATAGGGTACGTCTTACAGGGGAATGCTCGCAGGTATTGCAGAGGTTGAAATGGGTCCGTGGCAGGAAAACACCTCCACTACATATGAAGTGAAAAAAAAACTCCATTGCTAATCGAACCACAATGAGATGCCACTTCACACCTAGGATGGCTATAACCAGAAAGACAGATAATAGCAAGTGTTGACGAGGAAGTAGGGAAATTGGAGCCCTCCTAAGTTACTAATGGTGCAGCTGCCGTGGAGGACAATCTGGCAGTTCTTGAAACAGTTAAACAAAGAGACACCATATGACCCAGCAATTCCACTCAAAGTATGTACCCAGGGGAAATGAAAGCCCATTTCCACACAAAAACGTACACGAATGTTCCTAGTGGCTTTCTTCATAATAGCCGAAAGTAGAAAGAACCCAAGTGTCCACTAATTGAAGAATGGATAAATAAAATGTGGTCCATCCGTACAATGGACTATTAGTCAATCGTGAAAAGAAAAGAAGTATTGATCCATAGTACAACATGGATGAACCTTGAAAACATAATGCTAAGTGAAAGAAACTAGTCACGAAGGACCACAGATTGTAGGATTCCATCTACATGAAATGTCCAGAATAGGCACATACATAGGGTCGGAAAGTAGTTCTGTGGTTGAGCAGGAGTCCACATGCGCTGGTGGCTAAGGAGTGTGGGGGTTTGTAGAGTACCAGAAAGATTCTGCAATTGATTAAGGCAATGGTTCCACAGCTCTGAATATACTAGAAGCCATTGAATTTTACATTTTTAAAAAGATTCATTTATTTATTTATTTGAGAAAGAGAGAGAAAGCATGAGCGGACGGATGGAGGGAGAGGGAGAGAGAGAATTGCAAGCGGACTCTGTGCTGAGCATAGAGCCCATTGTGGGGCTCGATCTCATGGCCCTGAGATCACGACCTGAGCTGAAACCAAGAGTCAGATGCTCAACAGACAGCACCACCCAGGGGCCCCGAAGTATACACTTAAATGGGTGGATTTTATGGTATGTGAATTCTGGCTCAATAAAACTGTTTTTAAAAAACAAGTTGCAGACGTACAATTGTCTGTATGAGAAAAGGGTGTACATGGTACCCTTGTCTGGGCACGGACTATTGTGGGAGAGATGACTCCAACCCACCCTCTGCTATGGATGCTCTGGGAGAAGCTTGCTTTTGTTTCCTAGAACTGGCCTGACCCCCCTGACCCCCCCTAGTCTCTGCTTAGGACCTTCCCGAGACACCTTTGTCCCCGTAGGATCCAGTCCAAGCCCCTTGGCCAGGCATCACGCTCCTTGGGTCCCTGCCTTCTGCTCACCGCTCCAGCCACTGTCGCCAGAAGGGGAGAATGAGTCCCCATGCTTAGGTGGAATCATCCGGTACCCTGAATGGAGTCAGCATCCCAAACCACACAGATCCCTAAATGGAAACAGAAGTTGCTAGGAGAGGAAGCCAGGAAATGGCTGCTGAAGGGCCAGTGGTCAAATACTTATTCTGCATTCTCCCAAAGCTCCCTGACTGTGTGCCCTCAGGCAAGCTCCTCCCCTTCAGAGCCTCCATTTCTCCATCTGTGAAATGGGGGCATGGAGAACTCCCACCCCGTGGGGCAATGGTGATGACAGTCTGCACTCACTGAACATTTTGTCCCAGAGCCACTGGGCTGCACCTCTTCCATGACCTTCTGACCTCCCTGACCTTCTCCCTCAACCCTGTAAGCTTCCCTCACACACACCCCTCACCCCTGCCACCCCTGGCTTATGCCTGGCAGCCTCCTCAGCAGGACAGGCTGCCCCCGCCAACCAGCCCAGCCCACAGAGGGCCATACTTGGGGACGATGAGCCCTGCCGGCTCCTTAGAGAAATTGGGGAAATGGGAAGGACAAGGGGATGGGGTGCGGCAGGCCCTCAGCGCCCCTGGCCAGCAGAGTTCCCATGGGCACGTTGCCACTGCTCCTGAAAATAACCTCTTGTGGGCCTGGCACTGCAGATGTGACAAACCCTCGCCAATCCAGGATAAACCAGGGCCTGTTAGAGAAACGCTGAAAAGCCAGAGGAAGGTGGTGATGGCCACAGACTCAGTTTCCCTCCCTTTCCCTCTTCCCCGTCTCTCTCGAGCTTCATCCTCTACCTCTGTCTCTCTCTTTCTCTATCTCTCTCTGAATCTCTGTCACTCTCTGTGTTCTGTCTCTCCATTCCCCTCTGAGTGTCTCCTCAACCGACTGTCAGTCTGTCCCTCCCATTCTTCCTTTCTCAGCTCTTTCCCCCAATATCAAGCTGCAGGAGAGGCCCCAGCCTACCAAACGCCCACAGAGCACATATTCTAATGCGGCTTCACAGTCTTCCAGAGAAGCAGATGCAACAAATGCGACATTCTCCCTGCTCCCCAGAACAGCAATTAAAGAGAGAGGCTTGGGTGAGGGCGGCGCAGCGGGGAGGGGAGGCCGGCAAGAGAGGCTGCAGGAGAGGAGGAAAGAAAGCCTCCTTGTAGAGGCTGCTTCTCTCAGTCAAAGCAGGTGATGAGGCAGGACCCTGTGTGACTGTCTAGTGCTGTGACATCTGCCTCCCTGGATGTCAGCCTGGCGAGGGTGGACGGCTCACCATGACTCTGTGGGCAAAGCCTAGCACTGAAGAGACAGGAGGACAGTAAGTGGTACAGACCCTGGCCAGAGCGATATCGTAGGCGAGCAGAGGATTCTGAGTCCTGCATTCAAATGAGAGTTCTGCTTCTTGGGCCCATGCGAACTCGGGCAACTTGAATCTACTTGATTATGTATTGGTTCATTCCCAAACTCACTCATTCATTCCACAAGTGTATTCTGAGCCCCTAGTGTGTGCAGGTCTGTGAGTATGTGGCAGAACCACAGGTAAATAATTGCAGAACAACATGAGGGCAAGTGAAACATTCTCTTCCAGAGGGGATGAGATGGTTCAAGTCTAAAGAATGGGAAAGATTTGGGCGAATGGGGTGGGGTGAGGATGGGTGTCCAAGGGGAGTGGAGTTGCCACAGAGGGGACTGCAACTTACAAATGGGAAAACTGAGTGTCCTTAAGAGCATGAGGGCCTGCCGAGTTTGCACAAGGTGGCAGAGTGTCTCCGAGGAGGCAAGAAAGGCTGCCCGGGCCTCAGAATCATCAACGTCACCATCAGCCAGGGCTTAGCCTCAGACACCCACAGGGACAGGCAGAGGATATAGGTAGGTGAGGTAGGCCAGGCAGCAGCGAATCAGCATAGCCTCAGGATTTATGCCCATCAGAAGAGGGTGCTGATGGCTGCCACGTGGGACCGGGGGCCCAGAGTTGCCCAAATGTGCAATTTTTCATGAGAAGATATGAAATACATGATCTGTGTTCTGTGCATCCTAAAAGCAGAGGATGATGCAGATGTCGGCGGTGCGGAGGGAACCAGGGCAGTCTCTGCTACCCCAGGAAATGGAGCTTGAGTCCTCATGTAGGCCAGCCAGTGAGACAGCTCCCAGACCACAAAGTCTCCCCCGATTGTCCACTCCTCTTCCAGACATCCTTGCTGTTCTCTGTGGTCAAGAAGCACAGGAAATCGGCACATTGGTCATTGACCTTTCCTACAAGGAGTTGTTTTTAGTTTTATGGACACTTGAGAGAGCAGAGGTCTCTTGGATCAGCTATTTCCTCTCTTGTGGCTAAGGCAGGGAGCATCTTTGAGTTCCTTGCCTTCTAACATTTTTTCAATTCATCCACTCAGCTTAGAATGCACTACTTAACAGATGGGGGAGGGGAAAGTCAAAAGGTGCCTTGGAGACAGTCCCTGCTCTTGAGGGACTCACTATCTCACTAAGGAGACAAAATAGCCACATGCAAGCAGAAACTTCTCATACAAGTTACCAGATCTCTTATTAGAAAGATAAAAGGCAATTTCAAAGTCACGTAAGTTAGATCAAGCTTCACGCATAAATAGTAGAGCAAGAAACAAATGATAATAAAGGGATCCGTGGATACCTCCTATTCACAAAAGGCACACTTAAAATTTGCTGTGGTTGCTTTACAAGATTGATGCTGAACTTCCTAGCAGCCAGTGTGAAAAGGCAAATTTGGTCAGTGACATAAAGTACAATGATCATGGCATTTGAACAAACCAGTTGCCCAAGAGAATTATAATAGTAGTTTACCTCTACTGGGTGTTTACTACCCCTAGAGACCTATACAAGAGAGGCGCTATTATTATCTTCACTAACGGGAAGGAAAAGTTCACAACTTGCCCACAGTCATACAGTTGGTGAATCAAGGATTGGAATACAGAACATCTAAATTCAGGGCCTTAGCTATAATTCATCTTCTACCAGTTCTAAGACAAGATCTCTCCCAAGGGTCTCACAAGTGTGGACACTATGTCATAACCAACATTCTTGCAGTAGACACATTCTATGCCACCCTTCCACATATTTATGCTTTTTCTGTCAATACGCATTTCAGGTCTACAACTCAAGTCCCAACAGTGAACCTCCATTCCCAACCAGTTGCCATTTGGCTGCCTCCAGGATAGATTGGAGAATACCTGGAAAGGCAGATGGACAATCTATCTTTTAAGGAATTCTGGCTCAGTACTGGTTCTCTCACTGAGCTTTATCTAAATATTGCTTCACTCATCCCACAAATTTATCTTGAGGATGTAGGCTGTCTGGCATGGTTCTGAGTTCTGGCCCCATGACCATGAACATAGTGGGCAGGGTCCCCACCATCATGAAACTTACAATATTGCAGAAAAGACAAACATTAAATGAGTAAAAACACAAAGAAAACACATCTTTCCGTGTTATGATAAGCCTATGAAGGAAGCATAATGAAGAGGGCATAATTTCAGTTGGGGTGGGGCAATGCAAGATCCCTAGGAGGAAATACCATTTAATCTGGAAATTTAATGATGAAAAGGAACAAACTAGACAAAGAGGAGAGACAAAAGCCCTCCATGTTGAGGGAACAGCAATGAAAGAAGACCCTGAATGGGGAAATAGCTCAGAGTATGCAAGGAATTGCAATTGACCGTGTTGCAGGAATACAGTAGGTGAGGAAAGAATGGTAACATGAGACCAGAGAGATGCGCAGGGGTCAGATTGTGAAGGTCAGGGCAAGAATTTCTTTTTTTAAAAAAGTTTGCTTTGAATTAGAGTCCCTGGCAAATGCATGATTTCTGTGATTATTCATCAGAGCTGAGAACAGACCTAAGCAATTTGTTGAATGATGGATGGATGGATGGACAAATGGATGGACTGGTGAAAGGCTGTGTCCTAAAAGACGCATGAGGCTGTCTCAGGAAGGACAGTTGGCTGGAGGCGGGGGATAGAAATAGGAGGCCAGTATCGCATTGGGACACTTCTGTCCCCACCCGTGCGAAGTCAGGAAGGACCCACCTGTTGGAGGAAGCTCCTAGAAGAAGCCTTTCACTCCACTCTAAGAAAAGTTGTGTTTGATCAATTGAGCTACTGAATTCGAAGAACCCAAAGGGGGTGCAGCCCATTTCAGAGAAGACTGGCTTTTGAGCTGAACAAGTGAGGTGTATGGTGACCTTCTTGGTCCAGAGCAGAATAGCTAGAGGAAACATGAAGGATCGTAATGTTGCCATTTCACATTCATATAGAACCCCGTGGTTTGCAAAGTGCTTTGACAATGTGATGATGATGAGGATGAAGATTGTCATTTGTTGCATGCTTACTGTACGCCAGGCCCTGTGCTAAACCCTCAAGATGCATTTGCTCATTTAATTCTCACTGCAATCTTGCATGCACCCTACTCTTACGACCCCAGCCCCACCCCTGCTTCGCAGATAAGGGCACTGAAAGAAAAAAAAAAAGTTGAAGTAACTGCCCTAGGCCACACAGCCACCTACAGAACACCTCCTTTATCCTTTATCTGTAGATCGCACCTTGGGTGTTCCCTACTGCCTGACTCCACTCTTTCTAAGCACAGGTCTTAGTTGGCATCAGTTCCCACAGCAGGCTAAGTGAACACTCTGGCATTTCCAGACGTGTTTGCCTGAAACAAAGGTAGGAGGGTGGTGGTGGCATAGGGGGTAGGTGATTGGGACAAGAGGGGGTTGAGCAATACAGCAAGGTGCCTTCTGGGAAAAGCTTTGATGCCGTTCGGTGAGTGAACGGATCTCCTCCTTGATCTCATTGATGAGCAAAGCAATGTACCAAAACCATGATTCCCAAATTGCTTCCTGAAAACCTCTAATCCACAGAAGCTTCAGGAAATGTTCTTACAGTTGTCCGAATAAAATTTTACTGCACTATAAAAAAAATTTTAAGCTATTCACCAAAAGCAATGCAAACGATAATAGCAACGAGCTACTAGTACCCTATCTAGCAGATGGGCGAGGTTAAAAGGACCGATAAAAGCCATTGTTGGAGGGGCGGGGTGAGATAAACAGGCATTACCGAGGCTGAGGGAGTATTAATTGGTAATATCTTTCTGGANGACTCCACTCTTTCTAAGCACAGGTCTTAGTTGGCATCAGTTCCCACAGCAGGCTAAGTGAACACTCTGGCATTTCCAGACGTGTTTGCCTGAAACAAAGGTAGGAGGGTGGTGGTGGCATAGGGGGTAGGTGATTGGGACAAGAGGGGGTTGAGCAATACAGCAAGGTGCCTTCTGGGAAAAGCTTTGATGCCGTTCGGTGAGTGAGCGGATCTCCTCCTTGATCTCATTGATGAGCAAAGCAATGTACCAAAACCATGATTCCCAAATTGCTTCCTGAAAACCTCTAATCCACAGAAGCTTCAGGAAATGTTCTTACAGTTGTCCGAATAAAATTTTACTGCACTATAAAAAAAATTTTAAGCTATTCACCAAAAGCAATGCAAACGATAATAGCAACGAGCTACTAGTACCCTATCTAGCAGATGGGCGAGGTTAAAAGGACCGATAAAAGCCATTGTTGGAGGGGCGGGGTGAGATAAACAGGCATTACCGAGGCTGAGGGAGTATTAATTGATAATATCTTTCTGGGGCAATTTGGTGTTCTCATTAAAAGCCTTGGGATTCTGCGTATACTTTGGCAGCCATTTCACTTTGGAAAGAATTAGGGACCGGCACCAAGGTACCACAGGTCATCAGTGGGGTTTCAGTGGCTGGAGCTGGCTCGCACGGGCTTTCAGGGACGGCCCTCACTCAGTGACGTTATGTTTCAGTAGCTTAAAATCAACCATGGTGGGAATATTTACCCCACAGGAATGGCTAACGCTGCAAATCAGGGCTTTCTTCCCCATCAGAGAACGGGACATTTATCCTTTTAACAACATTGGATGGTCCAGATAATTCGTAATTGGTAACAGCTGAAATATCTAGCCATTGGAAATTGGTTGGATAAAGGAAGGTAGTCCAGGCCACAGAACACTGTGTGGGGAGGCGAGTGCATGGACTGACGTGGGAACACATCCCCGAGGGCGCGGAGTGAAGAAGGCTTCACAGACCGCAGGTACGCTGACCGCAAGCACACACACATGGGCTCACCCAAGCACGCGCACACACGCTTGCAGAGGCGCCTACGGTCTGGACGTCTCTGCAAGAGGACGTAGCATCGGTCACCTCCAGGGAGCGCAAATGGAGGAGGGGAGAGACCAGGCGGGGATGGAAGATAACCTTTACTGTAGAGATTGGATCGCGAGCATGCTTTCCTTAAGCCTCTAAAAAATACCTTCATCAAAATGTAACTGCCCCTTTCTAACTCCTGCACAGGGGAAGAAAAGCCTAGATGTACGTATATACGCTGAAATGTTAGGAGGGACCGTCTGAGACTAAGGAAGACTTTTTAAAGTTTTATTTATTTATTTATCTATCTTTTGGGGGTTTTTTCTTCATGCTTTTCCGAGTTTTCTGCATGTAAGTATAATATTATATTTCAGAAAACCAGCAACCTGATTCACATGCTAAGTCCTTTTCTTTTTTTTTTCTTTTTTTTTTTTTTAAAGATTTTATTTAGTTATTCGACAGAGATAGAGACAGCCAGCGAGAGAGGGAACACAAGCAGGGGGAGTGGGAGAGGAAGAAGCAGGCTCATAGCAGAAGAGCCTGATGTGGGGCTCGATCCCATAACGCCAGGATCACGCCCTGAGCCGAAGGCAGACGCTTAACAGCTGTGCCACCCAGGCGCCCCTGCTAAGTCCTTTTCTGAGAGGGACAGGAGGTGTTGTAAGAATTAGGATCCTAGTTCCGATTGGTCAGTAGCGCCCATTGGAACAAAACAATATTTTATGGTGATGATGTAAAAATGGCTTTCTGGCTCCCAGAGTCCCAAGGGGGAGCTGGTAGAACTTCTGAGTTCACACACAGACTGGTGCCTCTTGACTCCGTGGGGTTTTGGGGACAGATTTGAAGTCAGGGGACTTACTGACTAGCCTCCTGTGGATGGGGGTGGGGGTGAGGGCAGAAGGGGAGATACTGGGTGGGAGAAGCAGTCTTAGGAAGCCTAGGCCTCTCTTGGGGTGTGTGTGTGTGTGTGCGCGTGTATGTGCATTGAACAGGCAGGACCCAGCTTTGTGATCAAACGTGTTCATTCATTCCTTCATTCCTTCAACAGATAGTTCCAGGCACCTCTTTCGGGGCAGACCCGGGTTAGACAGCTGACATAAACTGTTATATCTAATCCTTTCAATCGTCCCAGGAATTATTCCCATTTAACATTTGAAGAAATTGATGTCCAGGGAGAGGAGGTCATTTGCCCAGGTGTGTCTATAGACGCAGATTCCCTAATGTCCAGAGCACGTGACTTCCTTCTAGGCTTGAGGAACTCCTGCAGGGTGTCATGGCCAAGCGGTAATGCCCAGTTTGTGAAAATTCACCCTTCCTCCTCGTCTCTGTTCTCTCTTCAGTAAGAAATATGGTGGCATCCCAGGGGAAGAAGGGTAGCTTTGGCCTCATCAAGACCACAGCACAGGTACCTGAAAGGGTCTTTTAGAAAGGTTCATCGATGCTTCCATGGGTCAGATGAATGAGGAGTCCCAGGGCTCTTCTCCCTCATCCCACCCCCAGCCATGCAGGGTCCAGAGGTGGGGACAAGGACAACTGCCACGCAGCCCCTCCCAGGGCCCTCGCCTCTGCCTATTACCGGCACAGGGCAACTCCACTCCAATTGCTGAGGTCTGGCCGGCCCGCTCCTGACCCCGCACCACCAGGATCCAGGGGATGCGGTAAGCGGGCAGCACAGCTAACCTGAGCCCCAGAACCTGCAAAGGCCTGGTCCTTCAGTCCCAGCCCTCCCCCACACTGGCGAACGTGAGTCTCAGATGTGAAGCATAAACCTGCCCTCTTGCCCCCCCTCCCCGTCCCCGCTGGTTCTCGGGTTCTGGCCAGCTCCCTGCCCAGAGGCAGTAGTCTGAATAAAGAGAAGGGCTCCTGGTACTAATCCCGGCTCCACCACCTACCAGCTGTGCAACCTTGGGCAAGTCACTTTCTAGCTCTCTGTGTCTCGCCTTTCCGAAGATCTTGGGCGCTGGAAAAGGACTAGAGCGTGAGGATTCGTGACGGCTATGCATCACAGCTAATGCAAGGACTTCTGCTTCAGGCCACAGTGAAGGAATGGGATCTGGATTTGCCCTCCTTCCTGAAACAACCAAAAACTGGACACAACATACAAAATGACAGGTTTTTTGAGACACTGGACTTGAAGCAACGGAAGAACAGGGATCCCCAAGTGTGAGGAAAGGAATTTGGCCAAGATTACTACCTGGAGGAAGTTCCCAGGTCATAGCATAGGGTGCAGGGAGCGAGGGATCCGGGCAAGCCCTATGGCCTCTCTGAGTTCAAGAGCTGCATGGAGAGTCCAGGGAGGCCAATGTGGCTGGAGTTCCCGGCCAGAGTATTGGCCTGGAGAGAGCTGCACAGAGACAGACTGAGAGACCCCAGGAAAGTCAGAGGGCCCCTTGAGTACTCAGCCACATATACACCAGGACGCACTCAGATAGCAAACTGTCTGAGCCAGGGGAAGAACCACCTGGAAGGGTTAGATGCAGCAGTGCCTAATGTTCACGCAGAGCCAGGAAAAGTGCCTCTTCCTACTAGCCAGACTGGACAGCTTGGGGACGCAGAGCAACAGTAGGCCACACAGAAGGGTCCCGCTCCCCCCGTGGTGGAGAGTAATTAGCCCTAATGAATGAATTCCTAAGCATTGCTTCAGTCCTTAAAAGCAAGACTTGAAAGGATTAAACTATTTTTTAAAAGACTTTATTTCTTTATTTGAGAGAGAGAGCACAAGCAGGGGGAGCGGCAGAGGGAGAGGGAGAAACAGACTTCCCGCTAAGCGGGGAGCCTGATGCAGGGGCTCGATCCCAGGACCCCGGGATCATGACCCAAGCCAAAGGTAGACGCTCAACTGACTGAGCCACCCAGGCGCCCCAGGATTAAACTATTTCTAAGTAACTTAATTTCACCTGAGAACGCAGGAAGACGAAAATATCCAGTCCCTTACAAGGTAAAAGTCACCATCTCTGGCATCCAATCAAAAATCTCCAGGCGTACCCAGAGGCAGGAAGACAGGACCCATAACAAGGAGACAAAGCAGTGAGTGAAAGCTGACCTAGAAGTGACACAAACGTTAGAATTAGCAGACGAGGACGTTAAACCCGTTATTTCCGTTGTCTTCCATGTGTCTAAGAAGTTCGGTAGAAGAAGAAGCTTCTATGGGAGACACCTGCGACATAGCAGAAGCCAGGCTGGGTGGGGTTCACGGCAGACCAGGAGTAAATGGGAAGCTGGAACAACAGACACGATCCAAAATGCAACACAAAGAGAAGAGAATCACAAAGAAACATCGAGCATCAGTGAGCCACGGAGCAGCTTCAAGCAGCTTAATATACGTGTAATTCTGTAGGACAGAAAAATATTGGAAGAAATAATGGCTCCACACTCCCCAACCCACAGATCTAATAATAGCTAATGCTCGGAGGTTGTTTGCTCTGCGCGCCGACACCTATTAACTCATCCACTTCTTACGCCTCCTGTGAAAGCTCAAGAATGCTCTCTTTGTCCCCAAACACAGAGCCACAGAGAGTTAGCCAACTGCCCAGGTCACGCAGCTGAGGAGAGTCTGGGCCGGTCCTAGAGTTCGGGGACCTCATAGACGATTCAAATCTTGGCTCTGCCACCTGCGATGTCTGCAACACCAGTAAACGGCATCCAACCGTTATTTGTCATGGTTGCATAGTATTCTATCGCCAGAGTTTATTTAACAAATTCTCCCCAAAAAACAAAAAACAAAAACAAATTCCCGCTGGTTGAAATACAGCTTCTAGCATGTTGCCCTGATGGCCAATGCTGCCCGGGACTTGCCCAGAACTGAGTTGTTGAGACTCTTGATGACAAGGTTTCTAAAGTTGAGTAACTGGGTCAAAAGTAGACACATTTCGCGGCCTTTTGCTGCATCTTGTCAAATTGCCTGAAGGAAGTTTGTACAGCTCCTCCAGAGCCCCCCCCCTTCCTGTGCTGCCTTGGGCAAGTAACTTAACCTCTCTGAGCCTCGGTGTCCTCATCTGTGGAAGGAGGTAGAATGCTCCCTGCATGTCGGGGCTGCTGTGAGGATTAAACGAGGCGCTGAGTAGCCAAGTGTGTATCACGTCACGTTGGTGGCGTGAAGTGGGAGCTCCCGCTCTGTGACATGAATGGTGTAGCGGGAGGGGGTCAGTGCTTCCTGTGGAACTGAATCATGCTGGGGACGTAGGAGGCGCACAGAGGGATGCAGAGCTTTGAGGCCAGCCCCCATGAGTCTCCCTCAGAGAACCGAGGGCTGCTTTGAGTATCTCCAGCTGGAACCTTCCTCCCCCCTGAGCCGCCCGCTGACTCACGGTCTCACCCAAGCTGTGGAAAAACAATCCCTCATTGTTTCCTCTGTGTGTGGGTCCCTCCCCTGCTTTTCTATCAGCTTCTTTCAGGTAGGGGAGGTTTATATTTCATACATATAACACCCACCCCTCCAGCCACGTCCCCTCCGCCCTCATCCTCCACAGGGTCCCATTATGACCAAAGAGCACTTTTTCCACAGAGACGGAGCGTTAATGCAAAGGGGTGATGCTAACAGTGGAGCTGGAGGCGTGGTGGGCCTGCTGGCTGGGGCCCGTACGCTGAGCTCCAGGAGCTGGCCCTGCCCCACGGGCCACTCCCATCATGCCTTCTTCACAGTTAATGCCACCAGGCCCTGAACAAGGACTTTCTAACTAGGATTTTCATTTCCCATGAAATCAAATTCACAAAGAAATGTCTTCTCTTCCTTTCCTTTTCTCCTCTCACGTACACAGCTTTTCAAAATATGGTGTTAAGGTGCTTTTTGAAGACTGTTAGCCAATGTGAAGAGAGATCCAAACCCTGTGAGAAACATGTTCTCCCAATGGACTGCATTACATGTTTATTTGCAATGTGAAGGGAATGAACATTTATTAAGCACACACTGTGTGCCAGGCGCAGGGCCTGATGTTCTGTCTCTAATTGCTCACCGTGACCTCCAACAACACAGAGGGCAGCTACAATTATTTCCCAGATGAGGCCCAGAGAGGCCAAGGGACTTGCCCAGGTCACACAGCCAAGTTGTGTGTGGGCCAAGCAAGTAGGTCCAGACCTCTCTGACTCAGACATGGGCAAGAGTCCCCTCTTCTTGGGGTTACAGGAAGCCCACCCTCACCACATCCCTCCAGATCCGCCTGCTCTACTCAGCTCTGTACACACAGTAGGTCCTTTTTCCTAATGACTTCTGTGCTTTGCCCATCTTTCCCCTGTCCAACCAGCCAGCATTGATTGAGCACCTACTATGTGCTGGTCTTGTGCCAGGAGGCAGGAATGCAGCAGTGAGCAGATGGCCATGGCTGCTGCCTCTGTGAGCTCACAGACTACGAGAAAAAGCAATAACTAAATCATCTCATGAGTAAATGCGCACTTGTACCCATGAGAGGTGCCACAAAAGAAAAGTGAGGGGGTGAACTCAGAGCAAGGTGACAGGGAGGATGGGCAAAGGCCAGGCTTCCCTGAGGTCTGAGGGACGTACTTTGAGGAAGATCAGTGGTGGAAATCATTCCAGGCAAAGAAAACAGAATAGACAAAAAGCAGGTGCCTGGAGGGAGCAGGTCCTACGGGTGGAACCAAGAGGAGTGAGAGAAACTCAGAAAATAGCAGAGGTCAGGCCATGCAAACCTCAGTGGACCACATAGAGGAACCAGGGGTTGATCCCAAGAGGATAGGAAACCACTTCAGCGTTTAAGGCAGGGTATGATCAGATTTGTGTGGGGAGACTCTAGGTGTCATGGAAAGAAAAGGTTGTTGTGTGTGAAAGCTCTAGTGTGTATAGGGCTATCTTTAAGTTTGAAGGTACAGCCTCAATCAGGCTGGCTGGGAAAGCAGAAGACACCGGGGCAACAACCACATAGCACAGTCTTGAGGAAAATCAAACTCCTTCTCAAATGTCCGTCTGCTCTGTCTGCACCTCCTACCCATTGACAGACGTGGTAGAAGCAAGTGCCCCTCTCGTGCCTCCTACCAGCGTGCCCGCTGACATAGTCCCCGCCCCTAATCCATACAGGACTCTTACATTCCAGGCATGGCCACGTAGCTCTTTCCTCCTTGGAATCTGCCAATAAGACTGTGAGGCAGATTTTATGTTGATGCCCATTTTACAGAGGTAGGAATTGAGGTTCGAAGCAGAGAATCAAATTGCCCAAGGTCGTTGGCTTCTAAGTAAGGGAGCAAGAGTAGAAGGAGTTCCAGTGGGCAGATTCTTTCAGACTTGCCATGAGTTGTAAAATAACCTAGTGTTTACTGGAAGCGCAAGAAGGAACTGTATATCCATCCAACCGTAAGTGGCTGGGCTGTGGGCTCCGTGAGGGCGGGGACCTCCCTTATTCACCAGGACACTCCACAAATACTGGCTAGATGGATGAAATATTGCAACAGCCGCCCCACAGAGGTGCACATCTCCATCCTCTCTGTCCTCCAACCCGTTTGCCATTCGTTCAGAAGCCCTCCGTGGCTCCCCATTATCCTCAGACTAATGGCTTACCCTCCAGACCTGGGGCTCTCATCAGCCAGGCTCCCACTCCCCACTCCAGCCTTGAGGGTTGGGTAAGTGATATTTGAGAAGCTGTCAGAACATCGGGCAAGGCTGTAACTAGGAGAGCTCCGGAGTAAGGTCCAGGCCCTTTGCTTTTCTATAAACTACTGGTAGACCACTGCCCAAATGGCAGGAACGGGCACGTAAGCCCCTGCGCCTACTGCCAGCGGCTCGCTGCAGCGCCTGGAACTCTGGCCGGAGCCGCTCCTCTGCATGAAAGTGTTATCTCCTGAAAGCCTTCACAAACGTGCAGCAGACGCCTACACCTGCCCCGACACCGTCCAGCTCTGCATGGGCGCCCAGAGACGGCTGGGGCATCAGGGAGCCGCCCTTCAGCCAGCAACACGCAGAACTCTAAGGGATAAAGGAATAGGAGGGTTAAGTTTGGACTCAAGTGGGAATAAACAGGTAGGTCAGCCTGGATGGGACTGCACAACATAGTAATAAACTTTTGGGGTGATAATAAATAATAATAAAACTGTATAATAAAATAAAACTAATAAATCATAATAAAACCTTGGGTGTTCATGACTGTATTGCTTTCCCACCTTATAAGCTGGAGGGCACGGATTACGCATTTCGCAGGGCAGAGACTCCCTTGGAACCATGCTACTGGTCAAGCTGACCTCGGACTAAAGCTTAGAGCAGTGGTTTGCGAAGTGTCCCAAGCGGAGTCACGGGGTGGAGTTGTGGAGACGCAGATTCCGGGGTCTCGCCCAGACCTATCAGATCGGGCATTCTGAGGGCAAGGCACAGGACAGCATTTCAGACACGCTGCCCTTTGTGATTCTGAGGCCCCGTTGAGGTCTGAGTTCCTGACACGGAGGAGGAAAGAGGCGCCCTCAGAAGATTCTAACTCGCTGCTGACAGATGGGAGGGAATAGGACCCAGTCACAGCCCACAAAGAACCGAGGAACCCCTGTTCAGGCCAAGCTGCCAGCCAGAGACTGGTCCGCAGAGTGCAGAGGCCAGGGAGCACCAAAGAGGGAGTCAAGTTTAGGCTGGTCAGGGTCAGGGTGGGCGGTAGCTCGGCAGGTGGAAGTGAGGCAGGTGACCGGGAAGGTCACTCCAGGCAGAAGAAAGAGCACGTGGAACAGCTGCGAGGCCTGAAGCCCCATGGAGAAGGTGGGAACTAGACAAGGCAGTTTGGAGGGATCACGATCACCATTCTCCTCCCTAAGCTCGAGAATCTTTGTAAGATGAAGAAAATTCCAGGTTTCACCAATTCTACGAGGCATATCCGTTCAGGTTTTGGTGTGTCTGAAATCAGAATGCATTTTATGATGGATGGCATGTCAGGTTTGACAGACGCAGTAACAGCCCCTGCTCCCACAGCCACTGGGGGGATTGGAAGCAAGAGTGTAAGGAAAGCACCTAGTGTGTGTTACACACACTGGGAGCCTGGGAAGTGTGAGTTCCCTTCTCTCTGAACTGGTGATGTGGGGAGTTGGCATGAAAGTTTCTAAAAAGCCTCCTCCCCTCTCACCTTCATCCCAAGGCCCTTTCTGCCAATAGTAATGTCCTTTAATAACCTGACTCGATGACAGGCTCAGGGGAGCTGCTTGTCAGAGGCACTGGCCTGAATGACACAATCATCTTGTGGGTGCAGGTCTCGTCCCGTCACCTGTGGGCTGCGGTCAAAGGCCTGTCCTCTCTGCATGGTGGCCTGGCACTGGTTAATGTATGCAAATGTTGCTCAGCCTTTCACCACATGCCCTTGAGGAGTGAAGGAAAGTTTGGGCTCAGTGCTGTGTTCCCAATCCTGGACCCACTCAGAAGATTCCCCACGTACAGGTTGTGTGACCTTGGGCAAGTCACTTAACTGCTCTGGGTCTCAGTTTTCTCACCTGGAAAATTGGAGAAATAGCAGTAGCATTGCTGGGGGTTGTTGTGAGAAATCATCCATTCATTCACTTAGCAAATGTTTACTGAGCACCTACTATGTGCACATAGACTCTGAAGATACAGCAGTGAACAAGGCAGATGAGGTTCTTGCCTTCGTGTTGCAGGCTTTTCAGTGGGAAGGAAGACAATAAATGAGTAACCCTATCATGATACTTTCAGAAAGTCTTTGAAGAAAGTAAAAGAGAATGCGAAGATAACCCATCCCTGAGGAAGGAGGAAGAGGAAAGTTAAGTCCAACTAGTCAGGGTGGGCAGAATCGAGGAGGTCTCTTTGAGGAGAGGACACTTGAGCTGAGACCTGAGTGATGGGATGGAGCCACTTAGGAGATCTAAAGGAAAAAAACATTCCCAGCAGGGTAAACAGAAGGTGCAAAGGCCCTGAGGCTAGATGAAGCTCAGCGCACCTAAAAAACAGAAGAAGGTTAATGTGGCGGGAACCGCAGTAAGCACAGGTGACTGGTCGGAAGGTCGGTGGGAAAGGTCCATAAAAGCCACATCAAGGTAGGCCTTGTGGGCATTGGGAAGTGGGCTTGGACTTCCCGATGTCCAAGGGGACACGGGGAGGGGGCATCACTGGTGGGGTTCAGCCAGGATCATGTCACAGAGTGAGGACTCCAGCTGCTGTGAGCAGAATGGATATAGGAAGCCCAGCTCAGTAGCTGATAGACCTCACTAGGATGATTGGCCCTTTCCTCCAGGATCAGGAGAACCCAGATCCCTCACGCAGACCCCCAGGATTGAGCACCAGGTCCTCCCACACCCACCGAGCCTGCCAATCTGTTCTTGTTATCCTGACACCCCAAACAGTGACTCACGTAAAAAGGCAGTCAACAGCTGAGGCACTTGGGTTAAAATTATGCAGACCACATGAGATATTAAAAATCCAAGGAGCATATATTTCAAGCTCAGGAGATGCCAAAATGTAGCTGTTTTATTTAAGGAATTGTTTGGCTGGTGTGAACGGATGTTTATCTGAGATTTTGTTCCCAGTGGGGGGGAAACAGGTACGTGCGGCTTGGTTGCTAAAAATAGGGGCATCCTCAGCCTGTTTTCATGTGATCTGCCCTGAAATATTGCTCCCCCACTGCCTTTCCCACCCCACTCAGCCTGAGGATCAGAGTGGACTCCCAGAGACCGGGCCACGGATGGGCTTTGCCTGGGAAAGGAGCTCCTGCCACAGGGGCCCTGCCCCAGGGGACAAGCGCATGCCTAGGGTCTCTGGAGTCCAAGTTCTGGACTTGATTCTCGTACCGGGCCCCTGTGTAACCTTGTGCTGGGAGCCACGTCCAAGTGGCTGCTTCTGCCTGCCCCTGAAAGACCGGGACAGTGACACCCGCTGAGGGGGCTGATGAAAGGCTGGTGAAGCAGTCGCATGGGGCCAGGCTCTGTACTATAAGCAGGAGCTGCTCATCTGAGGGGTCCCCTCTTGTGTGTGCCGGGGTTCAGGTGGGGGCAGCAGCTCTCTGAGCCTGACTTCCTTTGGCCAGAGGCCAGAACTGAACCAGAGGGCAGGAGAGGTGTTCACCGACCGCAGAGTCCATAACAGGTCCATTCCCCTGAGGGCACAGCAGGGGTAAAGGAGGCCCACCTACGTCCGGGCCTTCACGGCATCCCCCTCTCACCTCCTCCCAGACCCTGGCCGCCCACACTCTCCATGCCACCTGTCTGCTTGGGTATCCCTTCCGTTCAGTCAGCCACTCTCTTTCCTCCCTTCCTGCCGTCCGTCTTCCGTCCTGTACTCATTAGTACCCAGCAACTGCTCTTGGACCATTTCGGGCCCTGGTTCAAGTCCTCAGCCGCAGTGCCTGCACTGGCGGGAGGCCCAGGCCGGGGAGGGCTTCACCCCCCTCCCAGCTGTCTGAGTCCTAGGAGGGGGCAAGGACCCCAGCTGGGCTGGGCGGGAGCGTGACTCCCTGACAGAGTGGCCCAGGGTGGCTGGGATAGGTCAGAGCGATGCCTGGTCCAGGAGCCTCTCCCCTGGCGTGCCCCTCAGAGGCAGCTAGAGACTGGACAGACTGGAGTCCGGAGGCAGGGGAGACTCCCTGGGCCCTGCCGGGGTAGGCTGAACTCAGGTCCTGCTGCACTGACTGCCCCCACGCCATCCCCAGGCTTCCAGGGAGGAGAGAAGCACTCTTACCTTTTGTTATCGTGGGGAGGACCAAGCAGCCGCGTTCAGTTATGGAGACCCCAGGATCAAGAACTTTGGGGACAGAAAGACAGGGTTGAAATCTCTCAGCTCCGCCACTCACTAACTACGGAGCCTTGAATGAGTGTCTTGGTGTTATTCCTCTGAGCTGCCCTTTCCTCGGGTAAGACCTTTGTCATCTGCAGGACACGGAGCTGCCTTCCAGCTCATGCCATGCAGACCCTTTGCCTGCTGTGCCCTGCACCAGCCGGTCACCTGGCTACCTTCCTGCCCCCCTCACAGATCCCTCCTCAGAAAGGCCTTCCCTGTGTGCCTGGCTGGAGAGGCTACCCTCACCCACACACCCTGCTCATTTGTTTTCCCTCATTCCACGCATCACCCTGACATTATACGAGACATCTGGTTTCCTGTCTGTCTCACCCACCAGACCGGACCTTCCTTAGGGCAGGGCCCTCAGCAACCTCTGAGTGTGTATGTGGGTGTCGGGGGGACAGCGCTAAGAGTGTCCTACTCTCCTCCCCGAGCTGGGGACCTACCCGTTACCTTCACGTTCGGTGGAGGAGGGATCGGGGAAGGAAATTCACTCTGTGGAGAACCCTGAGTCCTGGCATCGGTATTCTGGAATTGGTAGCATTGCTAGCCCTATTGAGCAGATGAAGAAATAAGGCTCAGAGAAGTAAAGAGCTTGTGTGAGATCACACAGCAGTGATGGATCTGGGATGCACACCCACGCTGGCTGACTCTGAAGCCCTGGCTATTTTCTCTTGGGAAGTATTTGCCAAGAGGTAACAAGATGACCAGAATCCACGGCCAGCTGCCTACAGTGGAGACGTACAGAGAGAGATCTCCGTGCCACTCTGGCACTATTTGAAACTTTTATCTTTATTATAGCTACTATCTTTTATATTGACAAAGTTCCGAAGAGAGATGTAAAGGACAGGGTGGCCCCCAGCAGTCTCAGTCCCCAGGCTGGGGGCTAGGTGGCAGGGTGGCCTTCCACCTCCCTCCCTGCCCCCCATCTGGTGAGGACAGGGCCACTGTTGCCAGGAGATCCTGGCAATGGTGGGGGATGGGAACTGGTGGCAGATGGGTGGGCACAAGGCCTTTTCAAGGCAGCTGCCAGAGGAGGGGGCTTGCTTTGTTGGGTCTTTTCAGGAGCTGTGGCCACACACAACGGGGGGCCGGGGATGCCCCCTTTCTTTGCTTTCTTCTTTTACACCTGCTCTGCCACCTGTTCCTCAGAAGGCTCCCAGCCCTTCGTCTTTTCTTCCTGCCAGCCCCACTGGGCTCTGCCTCGCCAGTCCCTAGGGGCCTTTTCCTGCTCCTGCTCCCCTTTCCGGGCCTCTGGGGGAACTCTTCAGGGCTCCCTGGCAGGCCAGATCCCCACTCTCCTTTCTCCCCCCTACCCTTCCCAGCATAGATTGGCTTCCAGGCCTTGCCTGAGCTCTTCCTCCCCCAGAGGGCCCTTCCTGCCTCTCTCCACCTGACAGGCCACTCAGAACACTTACAAAAACAGAGGTCTTCAAATTTGGGGCTCACATGGCTCTTATAAGAATTGTGAAAACTACATACAACACAAAGACATTTTTAATTGGCATCGAAATGTTTTTATTGCAAATGTAAACAGTTGCAAAGGATGTAATTTCCAGCACGCTGTACACTGAACCAGAGCTTTAAGTAAAACCTCATCAAAACCTCGGACCTGTAGATTCTGATTCTTCCTCTTCCAGAAAACTCCATCATGCAAACCCAACGGCAAAGCCAACCTTCTTGGCCAAACCACGAAACCAGGTCTGACTGACTTCTAGTCAGAAGACCATCTGAGTTTATTTTTCAATTAGGAACCACGCTAATGTACATGTGAACCCTCTCTTTTAAATGCTCTTTCTACTCTAAGACGGGGAAGGCAGGGACTCCTGGACGGATCGAGGCTTTGGCAGCTCCTGTGTGTCCGACTAACGCTACCTTGCTTCCCTGCCCCAGGGGGGCTCCCTTAGGAGCTGGACTCTTTCAGATTGCCTTCCCTTTGGGGCCCTGCAAGGCTTTTTTCTTTCTTTCTTTCAACCTTTTCATTGTGAAACATAACACAGGGAGAGAAGGCATTGTGCGCAGCTGAAGCTCACAGCAAAACTAAAACGTGCAGTTCAAGAATTTATCAAAAAGCAAACACCTACGTCAAGAAATACAACATTTCTAGCCCCTCAGAAGCCCTGGGCCCGTCCTAATCGCTACCTCCTCCCTCCTGTTCAAAGGTGGCCACTCTCCCGAATCGTAGGATGGCCATTCCTTGCTTTTCTCCACGGTTTTCTCGCTGCGCTGGAACAGCGTACGAGTGGAGTCGTATTGTAGGGACCCTTCCAGAGCATTCTGTGGGTGAGTCGCCCTGTGGGCGTGTGCCGCCCTGCTCTGGCCATTCTCGCTACTGTGTGGCATTCCACGGTGTGAGTATATCCCAGCTTACTGACCGTCCAACTGTTGGGGCACACGTGGGTTGTTCTCCGTGTGGGGCTCTGTTGAAGAAAACCGCTCCGAGCCATCACAGCCTCTAGGTTTGTGTAAATAGGCATTTCTTTGGAGAGGTTCGGCTGGATCATGGACTCGATACATGTTGAACTGTAAGATTTTGCCAAATCCTTTTCCAAAGTGGCTGTAGGACACCGCATTCCCATCAGTATCGCCGGTTCCAGAGCCTCGCTATTTCTTGGTATTGTCAAAATTTTTAATGTTAGCTAATCTGGCCGGGGTGCCATGTTGTCTCATTGTGATTTTAATTTTTTATTTCTCTGATGATTGATGAGATTCAGTACCATTTTTTAAATGTATTGGTCATTGGAACATTCTTTTTTTTTTTTAAGATTTTATTTATTTATTTGACAGAGAGAGAGAGTACGAGCAGGGGGAGCAGCAGAGAGAGGGGGAGAAGCAGGCCCCCCAGCTGAGCAGGGAGCCCGATGCGGGACTTAATCACAGGGCCCTGAGACCATGACCTGCGCTGAAGGTAGACGCTTAATCAACCAAGCCACCCAGGCACTGGGGTCATTGGAACATTCTTGTTGTGAAGTGCCTGTTCTTCCCCATTTTTATATTGAGTTGTTAGTCTTTCCTCATGTAAGTTTGTAGTTGTGTTTACTCTGGAAACAAGTAAGTCCTTTGTTGGTATACGCATGTGACATATCTTTTCCCATTCTGTACCTTCCTTTTTAATTGTCCTCTTAGTGTGTTTTGAAAAACTTCTATGTAGTTATTTTATCAATCCTTTTTTATGGTCAGCACTTTGTGTGTCTTATTTGAGACTCTTTCTACCACTCTGAGGTTGGGAAGATATTCTCCTATGTTAATTTCCAGGAGTTTAATATTTTGCCTTTAACATTTAGATCTATAATCCCCCTAAAATTGATACTGTGAATGGTGTGAGGTAGAAATCAAGTTTCATTTCTGCTCTATGTAAATTTCCAATTGACCCAGCATTAGTCACTGAAAAGGCCATCCCTCCTTCACTGCTTGGAAATGTCATATTTGTCATAAAACCTGTGTCCATATATGTCTGGCATCTCTCTTCTAGTCCCGTGGTCTATTCATCTATCCTTGCAAAAAATATCACACTGTCTTGCCTACAAAGCTTTATAATAGGTATTGGTATCCAGGAAAGCAAATCCTCCCACTTTGCTCTTTTTTTTTCAAAAAATGACTATCCTTCACCCTTTGTGTTTGCACGTAGATTTTACAATCTGTCTTCCAGGTTATACTCAATCACACACACACATACACGCACAGGCACACACCTATGAACATTGTGATTTGGGTTATATGCATTGAATCTATAAATCAGTTTGCAGAGAATGGAATTCTGTAACATATTGAGTCCTGTCCATGAATATATGTCCCTCCATTTAATTTAGCCTTCTTGGATTCCTCTCAATAATGTTTTATACTTTACTGAGTATTTTTAGGTGAACCAATTTTTTAAAAACTAGGAAGGGAGTGGAAGTGCAGACAACATTTGGATATGGCAAAATCATGAAGATAGCAATGTTCCCAGAATATTTTCTTTGTACCCCCAGCCGGCTTGGTATCAAAAGTACTTGGAGCTGCACCTGTGTCTGGGCCCTGCCCCCACACCCGCGTCCCGTGCACACTCCAGAGGGGGCCCAACGCCCAGGCCTCGTGAATATGGATGGACTGAACGCTACCTGTCACTCTCCCATCCCACAGCATGCAACTCATTGCTGGAAAATTGATAATCCAGTCAACGCCAACACGCCAAGAACAGAGCAGGCAGTGTTTCAGCTCCCAGATAAAACTCTGTTCTTGAAAAGTAATTTACTGAATTCTCTCCTGTTAAAGAAGTTTCATACATGCTCATTAGGGAACATTTAGAAATCGCCAGCAGGTAGACAAAAGGAAAACCTACCCCCCCCCCCGCTGTATTCCTATTACTTTAAGGTAATCGCTGGTCATATTTTGGTGCGTTTCCTTTCATCTTGTTTCTATACACATTTTGTATTTGCTTATTTTGTTTTTACAAGCTTGACATCATTCTGAGTTTGCGGTTCTGTGTTCAGCCTTTCTTACTTAACATGAAAACACCAGCCTGCTCTCCTGTGACTCTATAAACTCTTTGGAAACATCACAGCCAGGAGCTTGGTAAGGTTCTGTTAGTGACGCCTAGTTACTAACACTCGCTATGGTAGGAGATATTTGTGATTTTATGCTGGTATACATAGTGGGAAGCGAATGTCGCTGGGCATTTATTAGCGTAGCCCCTATCTAGCTGGAATTACATCCTCAGGATAGATTCTTAGAAGTGGGCTGCAGACTCAAAGAGTGCGAAAGGAGCATTTGAGGAGTTTAAAGCAGGAGTGGGAACCTGTGACTGGCCGCCTGGCATGTGTTTCTTGAGGGCTAATGATTGCCAGACACTGGGGTAAATGCCTCAGGCCGTTAGCTCGTTTATTCTCACAACCCTCTTAGGGAGTTTGTATTATTTACCTTATTTTACAGATATAGAACCAGAGGCAGAGAGAAGTCACATGACCAGCCCAAGGTCATAGTCAGCGAGTGCCAAAGCTGGGGAATACTGTTGGCTCTTGGAGACACTCAAACCTCCTCTGGTCGGCTTCTTCCTTTAAACTGAAGGAACCTCTTCTTTCTGCAAGTGAGGGTCAGTGTGATGGAGGGACCCAGCCGTAAGGTCCCCAGGATGGGCCCCAGTCCCCCAGCTATGCGACCTCTGCACATCTTTCACTCCTCTGACCTTCCATTTCTTCATCTTGAAATGGGCAAAAAGGCCATGACAGGGAAATGGCTGTGAACTGGAAATGTCCCCAGTGTTGGGTGTCCACAGAGGATTCATCTGCATGAGGTCTGGGGGCTGAAGGAAAAAGGAGGTTCCCTCCCAGTTACCACCCCCACTGGCCCAGGACCCCAGCTCTTGCCACCTACCTTGACTGACCAATTCTCTAGAACCAGCTAGAGTGCGATGGGCAATCCTTGCTGGTGGCTCAGCGGGAGTGGCTGTGCATACTGGGGTCCCCAGCGTCTGACACTAGGCCTGGCACAGAACAGGCGTCCCGCAATGCTGGTGGGATGGAGTTTTAAAGGGCCCTCCCGAGATTTCCACCTGGGGCGGCAGAGCAAGCAGGGACTAGGACTTGTCAGGCAGAGGTGGGGGAGAAAAGGGCAGTGCTCTTTCTACACCTCTGTGAGCACTGATGGCCCTTATTCATACAGGGTCCTTGTTCCCCAGATGTGGCCTGTCACCGAGTCCCTGTTGCTCTGAGACGTAAAGACAAGTAAGGCATAAGTCACAAGGTCAGTAAGAAGGAAAGGCAGGATTTGAACCCAGGTCTATGTCGCCAAAGCCTGGGCTGCCAGCCTGGCCCTGTGCATTCGACCGTGGGGTTGAGATACCCATAGCCGGGATATCACAGTCCCACTCGAATCTCATCTGATTCCCATGACAACCTTACAACTCTGATTTTTTTTTTGTTGGCCATTTTACAGATAAGGAAATGGAGGCCTGCCTGAGGCCCCTGCAGCCCCGAGCTGATGGTGGCTCTTCAAGTCCCAGTCAGTGCCTGAGCACCTCTAGCACACAGACATCTCCCCTCGAGCTGCACAGGCAGCGATGAAGGACAGAAACCTCGGAGCATAAGCTGGCCACACTGAGAAGGTTCCAGCACGGGCAGGGGTAGTTTCGTGGATCCCTAAATAGAAGCATAGTCTCTCAGCACAGAAAGCAGACAGAGGCCCTGGCCCCTTCTCCATCTCCTCCTGGGACAGTAGCGGCCGTTCCTGAAGCGGAAGGGCCACTCTGTGCCAGGCTCCCTGCCAGGCGCTGAGGCAACAGAAGGGCCACCTGGCCTCATTTACTTTTCCTATTAACCAGGGACACAGACCCTGCCACCCTTCTCATTTTTCAGGGGAAGAAACAGAGGCTCAGTGAAGGAAGCGTCTTGCCAGAGGCCCACATGGCCAAGGAAGGGCATAGCGGGGGTTTTGAACCCAAGCCAGCTAGCCCCAGGGCCCGAAAGCATAGCCTGCTGCTCCGGCTGTGGCCCCCTGGCTTACGTCCTTCCCCGCACTCATCTTGGCCCACTGAGGTCTGCCTCTGATCTCCGGCCTTGGGACGGCGTCACCAGCTCCTGGCAATGCCCCACGAAATGCCGCTGAATCTTGCTTTATACTACAAGAGCGTTTGGGAGGAAAGGGGTGCTTTCCACCGGCCCTTATGCTAAATATGAGCCTATTCTAACCTTAGGCAGCTGGGGAAATGAGGAACCTGAGGCTCAGAGTGGGCACATGACATGTTCAGGGACCCCCTAGCTGGGCAGTAGCAGGCTGGGTAGGCACTAAGCCAGGGGCGCAGAGCAGGGTTCCCCCCTCTGTAGCAGCCCCTGCTGGAGCTGGAGGAAGCCCTGTGTCTGCCCCCCACCCCCAGAGCCCACCTGAACCCATCAGTGGTGCAAGGCACCCTGCGTTCTGAACAAACAGGACCCAGCACATTAAGGTGTGGTCTAGGAGGACACGTATATCAGCTGCCCATGACCCGTCTGCTTCAAATCCTTGCCAGCCTGGGCTCCCCAGCCCAGGTTCCTGTTGCGGCTCACATAGCCCTGGGGCCTTTGTGTCTCCTTTGATGCTTTGGGCCAGGGCAGGGCTGGCTGAGGGCAACTGGGACTGCCAGAAAGACCGCAGGACAACAGGCACCCAAGCGTTCCAGTGCCCCAGGTGGGACCCACTCCTCTTGTCAACCCCAGGCTGGCACAACCCCTCTGGTCCCCTGCTCATGTTCCCCAAACCTGGCCCAGCCCGGAGGAGCCGCCCCGAGACATGGAGACACTGCAGTGTTCAGGGCCAAGAGAGGCGGCTTGCCCCATTGGGCCGACCCGAGTCCCCTACTCTATTCCCCTCCTCCAGGAGAATGTGCCTCTTTGCTGAGCAACTGACCTCAGGAATAATTATAATCAATAATGAATAATAATGATGGCTTACTTTCATTGAGTATTGACCACATGCCAAGCACTGTTCTAAACACTGACATATAAGGATTTAATCCTCAAAACCATTTTATAAGGCTAGTGCTATTAGCCCATTTTATGCACAAGCAAAGTGAGGCACAGAGAAGTTGAACAAGATGCTCAAGGTCACACGACTCTAGAAAGAGGGAAGCCAGACAATGAACCCAGCACCCTGATTCCAGGGCCTGAACTCTTGGCCAACACCTTGTGATCCGTGAGTGAGACCCAGTTCCTGCCCCTGGGATTCGCCTGTCCATTCATTCGTTAAACATTTATTGAGCACCTGTTCTGTGCTAAGCACATTCCAAAGACAGTCTCGTTGAAAGTTTATATCACCTATTAGGTCGGCATAATTACCATCCCCACTTGAGAGATCAGGCAACTGATGTTCAGAGAGGTTCAATAACTACAAAGACACATAGTCAGACACCTGGCCAGCTCAGTTGGTTAAGCGTCTGCCTTCAACTCAGGTCATGATCTCAGGGTCCTGGGATCGAGCCCCGCATCAGGTTCCCTGCTCAGTGGGGAGTTGGTTTCTCCCTCTGCCTCTCAGTCCTGCTTGTGCCCTCTCTCTCTAAAATAAATATATAAAATCTTAAAAAAAATAAAGACACACAGCTGACAAGATAGGTGGGTCAGTGGAACTTGAGGATGCTGACGCCCGGCGTGAGCAGATAGCATAGGCCGGGAGGCAGTGGGCCTCGTGTGCCCGGCCAGGTGTGGCCTGCTTGCAGAAGGTGTCTCCATTCTATAGAGAAGGAGGTGAAGCTTCAGAGGGGTGAAATGACCTGCCTAAAGTCACCCAGCCAGGAAGAGGCAGAAGCAGGGCTTGAACCCAGCCCACTCTGGCCCCATCTGGACCCTCTCTGCAGTGGAAAGGGTTTGGGGCAGAGAAGGGCTACAACCAGCTTGTGGGCCTACAGGGGTGAGTTCAGGAGTGGGAGAGCAGAGAGAAAGATGAGCCCTTCCCAAGCTCACCTATCCCGAGATTGACTATACGCCAGGCCACTTCGATGGACACATCTACTCTTCCAAATACCCTGTGAAATATGGGCTCCTATCAGCTCCATTTTACAGATGCAGAAACTGAGGCACAGAGAAGAGATGTAACCTGTCCAAGGTTGCCCAGGTAGTAAGTAGCCAAGCTAGGATCTGAACCTGTACTCTTAAGCCCTTCACAATCCAATATTCCAGTTTTTCTTTGAAAGGTCATGTTCCCCTGGGTGGGTTTGCCACAGGTCTAGGAAGTCAGCAGGGAGCGATGGGCTCTCCTGGGGTCAGACCAGGGCTGGGCGCTGGGCGCTGGACTCTGGAAACGGGCCAGCACAGGCCTGCCTGCAGGTTGCTCTAGGTGGGCTGGGCTGAGCTCTGCAAACTCTCAGCTACCTGAGGGGCCAAGAGGAGGGGCGCACGGACTCTGAGGTCAGAGTGGGCTGGGTCCCCGTCCTGGGTGTGAGGCCTGGGCAAATCACCACCTCTCTGAGCTTCCCCGCAGGCCCCAGAGAATGGAGATGAAGATTTTAAAAAGCAACCAATACAAGGGCTGGGATGCAACCCCTTACCCCTCAGCTCCCTTCCTAGCTGGTAGGGTTGTTGCGAGGATGACGTAAAACAGGCAGACTGCTCTCTGTGTGTCTGCTGGTGGCCACGCTACCTACACGCTATGGGCTTCAGCTTTCCCCTCCGTAAAATGGGCATATTAATATTACTACTGCCCAGGGCTGTTGTGAGCTTCATACATCGAAAGGACTTAGAACAGCATCTGGCACTCAATAAATATTAGCTATTCTTGTGTCATAATGATCACTGTAACTGTCCAGTGCAAGTCATTGGAATCATAAATTAATTTCCCTTCAGCCTCTGCCTCGCTCCAGTGACATACCCAAAATGATCACGGGTTTCAGAGTGTCTAAGCTCTGTCTCTGTGTTATGAGAAAGCTGAGTTCCAGACACCTATGACCCAAGCCTCTACCAGAGCGGTCTCTGTTGGATTCCAGGAAATGGCCAGCCCTTGATCTTTTCTGACGGTCAGCATGGGAGCCATCCATCGGAACGTTGCTGATGTGTCTTTGGGCAAACTCAGGAGGAAGGTTCTGCCCATCAGCCTTCCCACGCGCCAAGGAAGAGCTCCCTTCTGGCACCTGCTCCAGCACCAAGTGTACGTCTGCCAGGGAACAGGACAAGGAGAGCATGGAATAAGCCTCTTTCCTTTTTTGCCTTGGCTGCCAGGGAATGCGCAGCGGATTCTGTTCCACGCAAACATGACTGGTTCGCTGAGTGGCTTCATTGCTCTGAGCCTGTTTCCTCCTCTGTAAAAAGAGAGGACAGAGAACCCTCTTGAGTTCTGCCTCCTCCTGGTTGTGTGAACCGGGCAGTTCCTTCCTCTCTCCTCTCCTGCAAGGTGGGAATTGTATCAACGACCACGCTGTTAGATTGCAAGGAGGGTCACTCACAGGGCACAGCCTGGTGCCTGCTCCCCTGTTGGCGCTTTGTAACCAGGAACTAAAAAATGTTGCTTTTGTGGGCGAAGACCTGCTGGGGCTGGGAACTGAGGATTTAATAGGCAGAGTTTACTGAAAGGTAGAGCCTTCCTGTAGCAATTTAAAAACCCAGGTTTGTGGTTTGATTGCAACCTGAATTTTGTGTTCTGGGGTGCGTTGCAGGGAGGAGTGTAGGCAAACACCCTTCGGTTCCCTGGAAGAAGGGGTCTTTTCACACATGCTCCCCCGAGCTCAGTGTGTGCCCTTTTTACCACGTGCACCTGACTGCCTGCTATTGCACGGGGTGGGGGCGGGGGAGCACCTGCCAGGGCATGCCCAGTGGGAGTAACACCAGTAAGCCTGGCCAGGGCCTCCCCTCTGGGAGGGAGGTGTGCCAACACTGCATGATCAAGAGAGCCAGCCCCACCCAGGGATCCCTGCAACCCCAGCATGGGTCCTGGTGCTAAGGGAGGGTAGCGGAGTCTGTGGGGTTCTTGGTGTGGTTAAGGGAAAGGGTAGGGGAGCACGGAATTCAAAGCCAGGAGAGGTTATGACAGGAGGCTGCTGCCCAGGTCCAAGGATGCTTCCCCTGTCCCCTGCTTCTGTTTGCACGCCCCCTGTGACAGGGATCTCTCTCTCCCAAAGTCTCCTTCCCTACCTTTGTGGACCAGCTCTGCCTTGCTTCTCAAGTATGGTGCCCAGAGCCAAAGCATCTTCTTCTTGAATGAGCTAATCAGCGTGCCGTGCAGCAGCAAGCCCTGCTGTGTTCTAGAGAGTACTTCTGTGAAAGCACCCCTATTCTGCTTGTCTGTTTCTCCCCACACACATCACTATGGATCACACCAGAGTCCAGGGCTACTATCAACTAATTCTCATTCCTTCACAGCTCTTTTCTCCTCCTTGCTCCCTCCTTTCCTTCTCTTCTTCCCTTTCTTTTTCCAGTTCAGAGCCATGCATCTCTGCGGTTTATTCAATGGTATACTCAGCATCTGTGTATGCCAGTCCTGCTCTGCGCCCTGAGATTTAGAAATCAATACTCCTTGGGTCCTGACCACAAGAGGCTTGCCATCGGCCAGTGGAGTGGCTGGAAGGGTAACAGCTATGGCATGTGCCCTGAGGCTGTAATTGAGGGACAGGACACAGTGCAGACGCCCCTCACAAGGGTGAGCAACGACCACAAATGCATAAATACAGGGCAACCCAAGTAAAGGTTAAGGGCAATCCCTATTGTCCCAATGAGAAGATGCACAAGAAGGTTGAATAATACAAACTTTAAAGGGTGGAGATAAAATAGACATCTACTTAATAATATTTATTTCTTTACCGAGACATGCAGATTTCAAATAATTTTTACATAAAATATTAATTTGGAAAGACCGCCTTTGTCACCTTTCAAATTTCAAGAAACGGTTTGGTGCGAACTCTTCATGGGTGGCTTTGACGCCGGTGTCCCCATCATCTGGTGTGTGTGGGGGGTGCTTTTTAGTTTCCACAGCAGATTTTTTTTAAGAGATTTTATTTATTTATTTGACAGAGAAAGAGAGAGAGAGAGAGAGAGAGAGAGAGAGCATGAGCAGGGGGGAGGGGCAGAGGAAGACGGAGCCCGACGTGGGGCTTGATCCCACGACTCGGGGATCATGACCTGAGCCAAAGGCAGATGCTTAGCCCGCTGAGCCCCCCCGGGTGCCCCTGCACAGCAGATCTTAGTCACAGGGACCAAGATGCTCCAACATGGTGCTTTTAGATATGATGTCCGTTGGCCACGGGACACTGTGTCTCCTCTGCAGGTACCACTCGAGTAACCCTGGGACAGTTGGGGCTTTATTTGCTGCAGCTGTGCATTTGTGGTCTGCACAACACAGCTGCTTCCTCAGATGCTCTGCAAGTGACCTTTAAAAGGTCTGTTTATCCCAACCTCCCTTGCAGTCACCCTTTGTGACCCTTGTAGTCACAAAGTCCCATTTGCCCCACATTGCTTTGCATGAGGAAAATGTCCTTGGCTTCTTTGGTAATAATTCTGACCTCTATATGCATCCCAAGCTCATATGGATAGAGGGTGTTTTGAACCAATGTAGCTTTCCCGAACAGGACTTGTGTTTCAAAAATCAAGTAACCGAGAGAGCACCTGTAACATGAGAAACTAGTAACTCAAATACAAGGCAACCTTATGTGCAGACATACACGAGTCAGGGTGGGTGGGGGAGAGAGAAGCCTTCCCAGAGGCTTTGAGCTAATCTTGAAGAATGAGAACCCTTTGGGTTGGGTCAGGAATCCTAGGCAGAAGACACTGGAGAAACAGAGCTGGGAGTTCTGTCCTAGATACCCCTCTTTCATTCACATAGCTCCAGGCCAGTTCTGCCCCTTACCAGCTGGGAGATCTTGGGCACCTCTTTTCCGTTCCCTGACCCTCAATTTCCCTATCTGTGAAGTGGGGGGTAATAACACGCATTTCATAAAGGATACAAGAACATGGAAAGTAGAGTTGGAAAAAAAACTGGTTTAGAATTGGATCTTCCCGGATAAGTCATTGCGCCTTCTGAGCCTCAGCATTCCAGTCTGCAAAATGGAGCCCAGTGAGGGCAGGAACTAGCAGACTTCACTTCCCGTTGAGTTTGGTCTGGGTTCTTGTACAGGAGAGCTGCTCAGAATACCTGTGGGGTGAATGAATAAATGGATGAATCCAGGATGAATAAATGGAATACATCCAGGAATACGCCCCCAGCTCTTCCCATGGCTGATTCCTTGCTGTTTCTTCAGATGGAGCTGGCACACCCCCAGGTTCTCCCTGAGCCCCCCAGACAAAGTTACTATTTCACAGTTATCTTATTTTCTTGTTGGCTTTGATCATTATATTGAGGGATCTAAATTGCTTGTTATTTTGGGGCGCCTGGGTGGCTCAGTTCGTTGAGCTTCTAGAATTTGCCTCAGGTCATGATCTCTGGGTGCTGAGATGGAGCCCCCACTCGGGCTCCTGCTGGGCGGGGAGTCGGCTTGAGATTCTCTCCCTCTCCCCCTCCCCCTGCTCGCCCTCTCCCGGTTCACTCTCTCCCCTGCTCTCTCTTTCTGTCAAAATAATAAATCTTAAAAAAGAAACAAAACCAGAAACTCTAAAAATAAATAAATAAATAAATAAATAAATAAATAAATAAATAAATAAATAAATAAAATTAAAACCAAAAAAATAAAGTGCTTGTTATTGCTGTTTTCACCACTTGCATGCCTTGTCTGTAGCTTCGGAGTACAGCACAGTGCCTGGCATGCGCTTAATAAATATTCCAATATGTTCCCTCCTCCCAACCTTTGGAGACCGCCTGGGTTTCTATTTGTAGGTCCGCGATCGCACCCCCACACCACTGTCACCCCGACTGGATTGTCCTCAAGCCCTTTACACTGCCGTAGGGGACCTTCTGCCTGCGTGTACATCCCCCCACCCCGCCCCGCCCGCACCCGGCTAAGTGCAGCGCCAAGGTGAGGGCTTGGCCCCGGGTGGCCCAGCGCCTGGAAGAGGGCCCGGCACACACCAGGCCTTATCGAAGTGCTGGGAGAAATGAATGAAAGGCCTGGCACCCCGAAGGCACCCAACTGCCGGCGCGTCTTCCTGCCCCGGGCGCGGGAGCGACGAGAGCGGGAGGCTCGGCGGTTCTGCTCCCGCCGCCCGGTCCAAACTTTCAAAAGATNGGCGCCCCCCCCCCCGCCTCTCCTTGCACGGTTGGAGGCGGCGGGAGGCGGAGGCGGAGCCGGCGGGCTCAGGCCGGTTGGCTCCGCCTCCTCCTCCTCCCGCTGCCACCGCCTCCCTCCAGGCGCCCGCCCCAGCTGCCGCCCGGCGGCTCTCCCGTGCAGCCGCGATGCCCCGGAGCCCGGCCCTGGCCCGGGTCCCCGGCCCACCGCGTTATTAGCCTCCGTGCACCCCGAGCGCGCCGCCGCCAACGCCGCGCCCAGACCCAGCGATGGGCAACACCGTGCACAGGACCCTGCCAGGTACGCCGGGGAGCCCTGCCCGGGAGGCGGGCGCAGGGGTTCTCCTCTCCCCAGGGGACCCGCTGGGTGACTTCCGGAGAGCCACCCCACCCCTTTGGAGCCCTCGGCGCGCAGCGGGCTGGAGTCATCGGTGCCTCCTGGACCCCGGCTCCGCGCGCGCCCCTTGGCTGGGCTTTGCGCTCCGGGAGGACGGGTACCGCGTCCTGGTTACCTTGGGGACCCCAGTCCTCCTTCTCCCTGCTTGGCCAGATGCGCGAAGGGGCCGCTGGGGCGATGCCGCTCTCCCCCTCGCCTTTGTTTCAGCCCGAGGGCGCTGAGGAGGGAGCCCGGGGCGCCCTGGGGGGTGACTGGAGTCAGGCTCCCCAGGGCTTCCGACGGCCAGAACCACCCGTTGTGCCGAGACTGCAGCTGCTGAAAGTGGGGGGCGCTTGCAGGGGTACCCCAATTTCCAGCCGCCAGCGCCCCCGCGGCACATGCTGCCTTGGTTTGGCCATGTTCCCACGCGCACCCCGGCTGCGCCCCCCTCTGGTGTCCGCTCAATTGGGGGCTCTCTAGTCCCTCGGAGTCACCGCTGCAGAGCGCATCGCCCCCTAGTTAACATCACCCTAGAATTTCCGGGGCCAGAGTAAGGGGATGGGGGTGAGGTGGGAAGGTGGGAATGAGGGGGCAGAGGAGGACTTACTAGAGAGTACCTGGTGATTTTGGTAACCGTTCACTGATCACTGTGCTGCGGGCTCTGTGTCGGGCACTTTGCATACCCCAGGGCTAGGGCGGCATGCAAAAGCAGGTCTTCCTTGTAAAGATGTTTATCCCAATTTTACAAATAAAGAAATTGAGGCTCAGAGGAGGAGAAATGACTCACCCAAGGTCATACTGCTAATAGAGGGTGAGTCTGGGTTGGGCCCCCTGTCTGCCTGCCCAGCCGTTCCCCCACATCCCAAGTCTTTAGAAAAAGTCTTTATTTTGGCTTAAGGCTGGGCATTGGTAACATCTTTTAGGCAGAAAGTGAGAGATGTGTGTATTTTTAAAGTACAAAGGCCCAGCTCAGCGGGGAAGTGAGTCCTCTGCGGTGCACATCTGGTGTGAGGTTTTAGGAGAGAGACAGATCACTGGTCTGTGCTCTAACACTCCCATATAGCCCCCACTTGTAGGCTTTATAACAAAAAAAAATCATTGTTTTTTCCTCTGGAGGGGATTAAAATGGATGATGCTGTGCCCGGGGTTCCCAAGCGTGGCCTGTGGAAGAGGAGCCAGCTCCTGCTTGATAAGCTTGTGGGCAGCTTTAGGGCCACTGCATTGAAAACCCCCATATTCTCAGACAGGTGACCCCAGCAGAGGGTCATCAGGTAGTCAGAGGCAGAGGTGGGATTTGAACCCAGGTCCATTTACCAGCCAGTGGCCTCCACCTCCTATGAGCAGGGATATTGGCTAGATGGGGATGGAAGGACCCACCCACCTGGTCTAGAAGTGTCTAGGGCTGTTGGCAAATATGGCAGCAGATACTCTCCCAGCTGCAGACACCTGGTGGCAGCCTGGACCCCTTTGTAGGATTTCTTAATTAAAAATATTTATGGTGTTCTAATAAAAAAAAAAAAGCCATCCTGCCACCTGTGGGTCAGCCTTAGGGTGGTGAAGGGACAGACACAGCCAGGCAGGCTAAAAATAGCTGGAGATTTATATATGCTCCATCCCACGGGGCTCTGGCTCTGTGGACTGGGCCACCTGGGCTAGGAGCCAGGGGTTAAGGTTGTTACCCACTGCAGTAGCTAAGTGTGAAAAATTAAAACTCTCCACTGGGGCTGAAGCGTGCCCTGAGTTTGAGGAAGGGGACAGAGCTGGAATTCCTGAGACACATCAGGTTGCTGTGCTGAGAATAGGAAGGGCCTTTTATTGTTTTCCAACCAGTGTGTAATTAGTTTCTCACACACGCTATGCCGTTTTTTACAACTCTGTGACTAGTACATCATTCTCCCCACACTCAAAATATCCTTCCTTGTCTAGTCCGTTTCTTAAAATTCAGCTTGTCACCTCCTCCAGGAAGCCTTCCTTGACCACCCGCACCAATCCCACCTTTCGCTATGCTACCTAGACACCTTCTTAAGGCTCTGTTTGTTCATCTGACCACATTGCATTGTCGTCATCACTCTCCACAACTTGCCTCGGGGCCGCCTGAGGACAGAAACTGTGTCTTGATGATCTTGTATCTCAGGTTGCCCAACCCAGAGCCTAGTGGCTGGCAGGGGCTCCAAAACCAGGGGTAGAGCTCACATGTTGCCTGCATCTTAGGCTGAGAGAGCACTTGGCTCAGTCTTGCCCTGTAGAAATCCTTGTGCTTTCGTTCTCAGGAAAAGGACACATGCGTGGGGTTCCTTCTATGGGACTTGAAATAGAGAGCTGGCATTTGCTGAGCACCTGGATTCCATGCCAGGCTTCCTGCATATGTGGCTTCATTTACATGCCAAGCATGCTTCTCCTTAAGGCTCCTGCACTTGCTGATCCTTCTGCCTGGAACATTCTTCCCCCAGACCTCCACATGGTTTCCCCCTTGCTTCCTTTAGCTCCCTGCTCAAATGCGGGTGCTGCCATCACCCCTGCCCACTGGCATGCCCCACTTGCTCTCCCCCACTTGGTGTTTTTTCTTAGCATGATCACACATACACCATGGTATGTGTAGTTAGCTGTTTAATCACCTGTCCCTCCGGGGAGGACTTTTGTCTTTTTTATTCACGGCTGTATTTTCAGCACCTGGAGCAGTGGCTAGTACACAGATGTTCAGTAAATATTTGTTGAATGAATGAATGAATGAATGAATGAATGAATGAATGAATGAATGAATTGAATGCTCGCAACAGCCCTGCAAAGGTAAGGAGCATCATCTCCATTTACAGATAAGGAAACCAAGGCTCAGAGAGAGAAAATGACTCATCCCAGCTCATATGGCTCATCCAGTTGGTAGAACCAGGATTGGAATCCAGGTTGATTGAGCTCCAAAGTTCTCCATTCTTCCTCCAATAGGCAGTATCCTCCCAGTCCATGGTTCAGATAATATGTGTTGGGTGCCCCAAGTAAATATGTCATGGTATCGTGTGCAACGATGACATGTCAAAGAAAGGGAGGGTCTTTTATGATTGAATTGGGAAGCCCCTTGGAAGTCTGCACAAAGGGCATCAGCAACTTCCGACGAATGCCCTATAAATAGAAGTGTCCAGGAGCCAGCGTGGAAACTCACCTTTGCCAAGCTCCTACTGTGTGCGTGACCCATTCTCTTTCTAGTTGCAGTTCAATTCTGCAAAGTACGGTGCCATTCTTCTCCATTTTATGGAGGACAGTGAGGCACAGAGAGGTTAAAACACTTGACTCAATTCACACAGGTAGGCAGTGGCAAAAATGGGTTTAGAAGACCCTGGTCTGTCTTATTCCTAATACCACACAGTCCGTTTCTCTGGACTACCTTTCCCTTAATCTGGGGTTTGTAAGGAAAAAAATAAAAGTGTAAACAAGCAGAACTGGGGGAGGATGGAATTCCAGGGCAGTGGGGCTCTTGCCCCTTCTTCTCTCACCAGGGCATTGCAACCCTTCCCTCAGCGCGCCTCTGGGGCTCACCCACAGTTCTGGTTGGAGAAGAGACTGAATTCAAACTGGCAGTTGGGTTTAATCATTAAGTTGGTCCATGCTTGACCAAGTCAATGGCCCTTTTTAGTTTTAGTTCAATAGTCAGGCATCCTGGAACTTTGAGTGAGGGCAGTATGCTGACCTTGGTCTGTGCCAAGTTCTGAGTCAGGGGCTTTACCTACATTATTTATTTTAAATCCTTGTAACCATCATTTAGAGGGGCTATATTTAGCCCCGTTTTCCAGGCAGGCAACATCTGTGCCCAGGCTCGAGTGACTCCGGGGTCTGTCCTGCCTTGCATTTTCCTGAGTGTGTACCTTCATTCATTTAACTGACATCTTTGGGGCACCTGTCATGTGCCAGACCCTGAGGGTTCAGCTGTGAATGGGACGGAAGCCGCTGGAAGCCCCCGTGGAGCTGGCCTCTAGTGGAAGAGGGATGAGATGCACGGATAGAATAGGACACACAGCTGGTTATATGACTGGAGGGAACAAGGTGCTGCTGCCCTGTGCCTCAGGGAGTGAGGGGTGGGGGCCCAGGGCCCCAAACAAGGCCTGGCCGCCAGACCAACTGGTCTGTCTACTGTGGGTCATGCGTGACCAGCTTTTTAAAAAATCTTTAATGACATAGAATAGAATTAAAAAATTATCGAGTGTGTTGAGGTAGTAAGGAGACCTTTTGCTACGTAGACTTTGTTTCAGTTGTGCGTGCACGTGTGTGTGTTGGGCTCTGTGGGCCCCAGCAATGAAGAGTTGTAGTGAGACCACTCACTGGTCCACAGCAGCGGGAGGTCTGCTGTTTGGGTCTAGAATACAGATCCTGGAGTCCAGTTGCCAGGCTTCAAATCTCTGCTGAGCCATTGCTCAGTAGAGTGACTCTGGGCAAGGTACTTCCCTCTGTGTGCCTCAGTTTCCTCACGGTGAAGTGGGGACCACAGGGGGAGCTCCCTGGTGGTTGGGGTGGCAAGAATGAAATGGAATAGGGCAGGTGATCTTAGCACAATGCCTGGGCCTTTCACAGTCATGGTTATTGTTGCCACTGTGGAAAGAGAGGACTTGAGTCTGCCCCTGGGGTCCCTGGATGGGGACGAACGACAGGTGCCCTTCACTTCCTGCCTTGAAAGCCCGGTCCCAGGTGATCGTGAGCCTTGAATCCAGGGCTGGATTGGGAGGCATCCCTTTCATGTGTACTGATAGCCACAATTCCCAAGGCTTCTCCAGCTTTGTCTGGGACACCAGATTTCTGATGAGAAGACTCTTCTTGGCAGGTTGCATTTTGCCATTTCCATTTCTTCACCAGACCTTCAGGCTGGGCTCTGTGCTGAGCCAGGGGTCACAGCCTGGGTTTAGGGACTCAAGGTCTAGTGGGAAAGACCAACAAGGACAGGGCGGTTACCGGAAGTGGGGCAGGAGGGTGCTGGTAGCCATGAGAGCCCAGAGCAGGATGCAGGAAGGCTTCCTGGAGGAGGTGCTGTCTTGTGAGACCAGAAAGCAGATAAATTAGTCAAGAGAAGGAAATGAGAAAAGCTGTTCAAGACAGAAGGGCTACATGTGCAGAGGCCTGAGCGGAGGGAGAGCAGGGCATATGTGGGGAGCTGTGGCATTCTGGGGCTCCCAGTGCAAGCGGGGGTGGTCCATGGGGTTAGAGTGGTGGGCAGAAGCCATGGCAGAGGAGGGGATGGTTTCTTGCAGGCCAGCCCACAGTCAGGAGGCTTAGATTTCTTAGCCGCCGCGCTCCCTGCCGGGATGATATGCGGAAGTTGCCAGCAGGGGCCTAGCATTTTCACTGGGCTCTGCCTAAGAACTGTTTAATCTTCCCTACGGACAAGAAGAGTCAGCTCTGCCCTCTTTTGGACCAAAGGGCTTTCTGTACTTCTCGGTGCTCTATGAGGGCTTAAAATAGAAGCCCAGAAGCCAGGTGTGCGCTTCAAGCAGGGAGGGAGAAGGAAGGAGGCCTGGGTGCGGGCCTGTCGGTAGTGAGCGCTCACCTGGGCTGCCGCAGAGGGCAGAGCGCTCAGAGCTTTCGCATGCTCGCCGCATACCAGGCCCTGTATCTAGCTTGTCCTCTTTAACTGTCAGGATCAGCCTTCCAGAAGTAGTCTCCCATTCCGCAGATAAGGAAACTGAGCTCCGAGGGGAAAGGAGACGTGCCCTGAGCCAGGCAGCCAGGAAGTGGCAGAGTGGAATCTGACCCCCGGCCCGCCCAGCTCCAAAGCTCCTTCTCCTCCATCGCCAAGGGGCATGGGGGCTGCTGCCCCTTGTCCCCCTCCTGAGCCCCACCCCTCTCAGCATGTCCTGCCTGCACTTGCATCTTCCCACCTTCTCTGTCCTGGGAAGATGAGGTACTTCCATCCACAGCAGCCAGAACGAAGCGGCCCCTGGACCCCTCCGGACCTCACCCCAGGCCTGTAGACTCTATAACCCAAAAGGCAGAGGTGGCCTCCGGGAATCCTGCCCTGGAGAAGGGCGAACTTGAACTCTGTACCCCTTCCTGCTGCCTCTCTAGGGCTCAGGCTCCTGATGTTGCTGCCCGGTAAACACTGGCCTGCGGTTGGCCCCCGCTACCTGCCATTTGCAGGTGTCATGGTGCACCCACACCCTCTACCCTGCGCCCACCTGCTCACAGGCCTTGCCTGCCCAGAGCGCCAGGCAGCACCCACCCATGCATCCTGTCTCCCTGCTGTGCCGTCATTCTCGGCAGGGCTGCTAACAGCACAGGCTGCGGCCCTTCCTGCCTGGGTCTTGGTCCTGCCCCTTAGGAGCCCGACAAGCAACTTGACCTCTCAATGCTCCCATTCTCTCTTCTGCAGAAAGAGGATAATGATGTTACTTCGCAGGCATGCAGAGCGTCTGACAGATAGTAAGTGCTCACCCGGGGTGCCTGTTACGATTACGTATTCACTGGGGAAGCAAGTCCCTGCTCCGCGCTGAGCCCTGTGCTCCAGAGGGAGACAGACACAGAACGGCCACCAACTTGTATCACGCCACCACTAACTTGTATCACGCCGCCGGTCTGTGCCAGACACTATTCTGAGTTGGTCCCTACACTTGACCCTCAGGACAAGCCTCAGGAGATACAGCTACTGTTTTTACTCCCTTATGACTGTTGAGAGAACAGAGAGAGGCACAGAGAGGGAAAGTAAGGGAAAGTAACTTGCCCAAGGGCACACAGCTCGGGTAGTCCAACATGATTGCTGCTAGAAGGTGAGGATGTTGGTCTGGCAAGGATGATTGCCAAGTCAGGGTGGGAGGTCAGGTGGAAACTGTCTCACACGTGCACTGGAAGCCTTCGTGGTGTTAAGCAGAAATCTGCAAGCATCCTGGAAGATTCGGTTTTGGTGGCTCACATACTCCTTAGGTGTTTGACTCACGTCCTGCCCTAAGGCGGGGCAGGGTGGGGACGGTCTCCAGGTGGTCTGTGGGCTCACTGAGGGGACCCCAGCTGATGTTCCCTGAAGTCTGATGTGTAGCCCTGCAACTTCCTTTCAAAGCAGGACAGGGGATAGCTGATGTCCTGGGGGTTTTCTAGACAGCAAAGTGAGGGCCAGGTCATCCCCCAGGGGAGCGGAGAATCCCTAGTAATATGGCCTGAGAGCTCTCTGCAGATCCCTGAGGTCAGAGAGCAGACCTGATGGGGAAGGGCACCGTGGACCAAACACAGACATGACCAGTGCAGGGACGTCAAGTGGAGGCAGATTGCAGCTCAGTCAAAGGAAGAACTTTCTAACGATGGAAGCAGTCTGCAGGTGGAACGAGGGCAATGAGGAGGAAGTGCCCTTTGCTGAAGTGGCACTGGTGTTTAGCCCAGCTGGGGCTTGACATGGACATCGAAGCAGCAACTGAGTGAGCGTCAGATGGATCCGGGATGAATTGTTCATTAAGGTGCCTTTTGACCCTGGGGTCTTACGGGGGGTGCTCTCCGGCGTTCATCTGCTGAACACCCACAGGCCCCTTGAAAATCTTTCATTGTAACATTATAACATCCTCCTGCCAGTTTGCAGGTTCCAACCAAAGGTCTTCGGCCCATTTGACAGCTCAGGCACTGAGGCACAGAAAGATGCAAGCACCTGCCCTCACCGGGGTCCAGGACAGTCGCCCTTGGACATCAGTCCCAGCTCACACTTGCCCCTTTTTCTCTCTTCATTCTTATTACTGAGACTCCCTGGCCTCTTGCCTCACCTCCAGGCAGCAGGGAGAAAGTGTTTTATGAGTAAGCCATTTGGGGAAATGGGTGGGGTGGGGGTGTCTGGGGCAGTATTGGCACAGCTATTCACAAGTGTGTTCTGTTTATATCCTCAACATGACACATTGTTTATACTACAATTCTATCCCTTGGCACGTGTTTTCTTTTCTTTTTCCCCTACAGATGATGGATTTAAGAGATGGGTGGGCACACGCATACCCTGTGTCTCGCAAGCCGGGTCTGCTTGGTAACTTTCCACTCCACAGAAGAGCTTCCCCTTCCCTCAAGGTTCAGGGAAATTGAAGGTCAGGAGATGGGGCAGCGGAATTTCCCTGACTCTGAGGATGGCCCAGACCCTCATCCCTGCAGACAAGTCCCCCAGGGGCTCTGTTCCTAGGACCAGAGTGCTCGGAACCTAGATCCTATTTGGCAGATGGAGACACTGGGGACCAGAGCGTTGTACCAGTTCACATAGCAATTACAGATGAGGTCCTTGGTCGTGGAAAGAGCGCTGGTTTGGGAGGCAGTCTTGAGTTCAAATAGTTCTACTGTACCTAAACTGGGTCCCCCCGGGCAAGTCATGTCCCTCTCTGAGCCTCCACTTCCTCATCTTTAAAATGGGGATAACGATGGGACCTCCTTTACAGGGAGGCAGTGAGGTATAAATAGGGAACTCCATGAGAAATCTGAGCCCAACACAAGACGAGGACTCCGTAAGTCCCCTTGAAGACGAGGAATCCGTGTTGCTGAAATGGATAGCCTGGGGTGGGGGGTGGGGAGGACCGATACTCCTGTTCCTCTCAGGTCCCTGGGGGAGATCACTAAAATACCCGCTGGTTGGCTAGAGAAGCCATTCTGAAGAACGGTCAAGAGCATGGATTTTGGATTCACATCGGAGTCCAGTCCTGACCCAGCGGTTTACCGGAACCGTGCAGGCTTCCCGCAGCATCCTCAAACATCACTCATTTGGAGGATGGGCAGCGTGATGGAGGAGCTGAAGGGAAACAAGAAAGCTGGGTCTTCAGAGAAGGAAGCAGAGTGGGAGAGGCACCCTTGAGAGTCACTTCTTTGCAGGCCTCAGAGCCAACCATGGCAGGGAAGGAAACAGTTGAGGACCTACTGTGTGCCGGTCACCATGCTCTGATCCTTCCGTGCAGGGATGACTTCCACACTTCGCCTGAAGCGGCCAGAGCCTCTTCACCCTAGCCTTGTGAACCAGGCTGGTCTGGGTTCCAGTGTAACTCCACCACTTCCTGGCTGTGTGGCCTCTGGCCGCTCCCCCAACCTCTCAAGAGCCTCCCTGCCTCACTGGCGGTGGGTCAGCGGAGGGCCAGTTGTAGTCTCTGCATCGCCCCCTGGAGGCTTGGTCTCTCGGACCGAGCCCCACTCCCCATTCCTTTACCAGGCCTTTGGGACATGAGGCCCCGGGGCCTCCATCCCTGCCCCATTGTAATCCGTCACCCGCTTTCCTTTTTTAGATGCTGCTTATTGTTCATCTCAAGTTCTGCCAAACGGTGGCTTTGAGCAGCGCAAAACAAGCTGATTGATGACACCCACCCCCTCCACCTCTCCCCGAGACTGAGCCAGGGCGTCCCTCCACCTCTGCCCCAGAAGCTGGCTTAAGCTACTTGGACATAGTCTAGGTTTTTTCTGGCAGGTCAGGAGGCGAGCAAGAGACCCCGGGGGGGCACTGAGGCATAAAACAGGAGAGGTGCAGGACCAGATTTGAAAGCAGACGCTGCCCTCACAAGTTGGGTGGCCTCTGTAGGGGTGTGCAGAGAGGGGCCTCGGTTTCGTCATCTGGAAGCCACCTGGCGGCAGGTGGTGAGAGGCGAATGGGCCGCATGGCAGGCACATGGCGCGCATGTGGTGTGCCACAGAGGCAGGCTCCCTGCCCCTCGCAGCCAGCAAACGTTGCCCAGCAGTGGGGCTTGCGAAGAACATTGCCTCGGCTCCAGGAGCCAGAACAGTGTAGTTCAAGGAGAGCTCCCTCCTCCAGCGTTGCTTTGACCCCGAGAAGCAGGACCAGTGGATCAACTGTTCCAAAAAGTCAGGATGGAGCCCTGCAGGTTAGTGAGCAGTCAGGCTGCTGGGCCCCACCCAGGCCAGGGGAGAGGCTGCCCTGAAGGCGAAGAGAAGGAGAAAGCTGGCAGACTCGGCCAGCTTATCACCAGGCAGCTGCTAGGGGCTGCCTGGAGGACAAGCAGGTGCCGAGGGGCAGGACTGACCAGCAGTTGGAAGCCACATTCAAAACCTGAACTGGTTTTCTTCCTGCCACTATGCTGGGTCATTTTGATAGGCTGAGAAAAGAGAGAGGGACAGTTTCTATGGGAAGAAACTGGGCTTGACTCTCATTCTTTGGAGAGGCGGATCCTCAGGGGCTCCTCCCTGCTCCAAACACTTCCGTGTCCCCAGAGCCTTCTTGAGGAACTTAACCCCCTCTGCATGGCCTTTAAGACCCTTCATCATGCAGCCCCGGACTCCGGCTCCAGCTTCCCCTCTCCCTTCTGCCCTACACTCCTTCTAGTTCCTTAAGTGCATTCCACTCATTCTCACCTCCAGGCCTTTGTCTGTACTATTCCCTCTGCATTAAACACGCTTCTCCCTCCCTGTCATCCTTCAGCTACTTCTGCCTCAGTCCTGTAGAGCGGCTGCTCTGAGAAGTGTCCCCATGGCCCCGGCCCTCCCCACCACCCACCCTGCGCAGTGCTGGTGTTGGTGTCCATCCCCCTTCCGGTCTCAGCTTACAGGGCGGGGACTGTGTGTGGCTTGTCACCAGCCAGTGCAGGCCCTGACATGGAGTGCATGCTCCCTAAATGTCAGATGAAGGAGGAAGTGAGGTACTTGAGAAAGAACGAGGGCACATTTCCCCCCACCCTGCCCCACTAGGGCAGCGGGCCCTAACCATGGCAGTTGGCACCTGGGAATTTCCTGGGGCTTGGAGTTTCCTGGGCAGTTTATCAGGAACAGACCTCAGCGAAGGGGCCCAGCGGAGGGTCAGAATGGGCTAGGAAATCTTGACTCCGCTGAGCACACTTCAAGGGGGCGTTGGGATGACCTCACCCCCTGGGAACTTGGCGCATCTGAGCCCACTTGAGCAAAGAGGGCTGCCACTTAGGCGTGGAAGGAGTGGGCTTTGCTCCCAACAAGCAGTGTCGCGTGACCTCCGGCCTCCCTCCCCAGCCTCCTCATAGCTGTTGACAGGAGTGTGGGGCCTTCTCGACTGCACTGGGGTGACCGGGTTTTGTTTGCAAAGAAAAGGGGAGGGGAGGAGCTGGGTGGCAGTTTCCAATGTGGGCTGGCCCCTTTCCATCTTGGGTGCTGGCCTACGAGGCCTCTGAAACAGAGAACAAAGTCCCATTACGCTGGCGTCTGTCTCCTGGGTGCCTGTCACTGCCCCATTTGGCAGAGGGGAGGGGAGGTTGGTTATTTTTTTTCTAGCCCACTTTCAAACCCACCAATGGCAAAGGTACTTCCTGTTGCCAGAGAAGACCGATATCCTTGTCCTGCTTTGTGTGGAGGGAAGCCTTGCCAATACCAGCCTTGCGTTTTCCTCTCTAAAGGACATGCTCTCTCTCTCTCTCTCTCTCTCTCACACACACACACACACACACACACACACACACACACTCCATGTTGCTTCCTACTGCCAACAGCATTGATTTGAATTGTGGACCCGGGCAAATGTCACTTGAACCAGCAACTTCTCACCGGAAGTGTACTGAGGTTAGAGGTCACGTGAGTCCAGGAAGCCCCTGAAATTGTATGCCAAATTGTATGCACAAAGTGTGGGTATTTTTCGGGGGAGAGACGCCTATACAGCTTTCATCACCCTTAACAAGGGCCACGACCCCTGCTCCCAGGGGTTACAGGGAGCTGCCTTGGAGAAGAGGTGGGGTATGGGAGGAAGGGCCCAGGCCTGGCCCTCTGCTGCCACTGCCCAGCTTTGCGGCCTTGGTTTCCCCCTCTGGAAAACCAAAGGTGGTAAAACCTACCCTGCAGGGTGGTTCCAAAGACTAAATCGAATAAACAGAGGCACGCACTGGACCGTAACAGGGGCTCAGTAAAAGGCTGTGTGAAAGGAGGGTACAGAATAGGCCGTTCTCCCGGCTGGCGATTCCCTTTCCCTGTGGAGCGGAATGTGCTGAAAATTTCAGCCAGAATGCCATCTGCCGAATGCCAGCACGCTGGAAGCTGTCATCTCGGCGGCCGGCGAAGCTGGAGTGTTACTTCCTGCCATCCTCTTGGCCGTAAATGCCATTTGCTCAGGCTCTTTTTAGATCAATGGAGAGGCTGGGCTGGGGCAATGAGTGAGGCACATATGGGGCACTGCTGGGATGGCTTAAAAATGGGCTTCTGTCCTCAGACACTAAGGGAGGGCGACCCCAGTGTTTTCAAGAGGCCTTTCCTGGCCAAGGTCACCAGCCCTCCATGGAGAAACATGTCCAGATGTATTTCCCCAGACCTACAAGTAGATATCTCTGATGTCAAAGGATGTCAGAAACCTTTTCTTGTCAGAGGAAGGAAGGAAGGTGGCTAATGGGAGACCTCGTGTTTAGTGAGCACCTGCTACATGCCATGCGTCGTGTCGGATGGGTTTACCTCACAAATTCAAAACTCCTCACAGCAGTCTTGAGGGGTGGTGAGAACACCCACCAGTTTTGTAGGTCCCGGTGGGGAGACCCGGAGAACTTAAGCATGGACCTTCATATCACACAGCTCTGAAATGACAAAACAGAATTTAAACAGATCTATCTGACTCCCAGCCTGTGTTCTTTTTAACTGCCTCTCACACTGAAGATTGAGGAAATGAAACTCTGAGAGAGATGGAGGCGAAGGGCTCACCCAGGAGTTGGATCTGGTGTTCCCACAAGGAAGGAAATGAACGTTTAGTGACCATCTACTGTGTGCCAGGATTTCTGCCCTGATGTCTCTATGTTCTCCCAGCTTCTCAGCTGCCCGAGACAGGGGCCTAAGGTCACATACCATTCCAGATGAAAAACTGCAGTGCTGGGAGTTGACATGACTGCCCCAGGCCCCTGTGGAAATGAGCAGCAAAGCACAGGCTTGAACCCAGAGCCCGTGAGGGGCGTTCCAAAGCACTGATGTGGGAAAACCACATAGCCACCACCCGAGCTGCTCTTATGTCCACCTGTCTTACTGAAGGGTTGTCCAAGGCTGGCCAGTGGCAACATTTACTTAGAATAGAGTCCTGTCCTAACTATCCACAGCCACTCAGTGCACCCCCCCCCATCTCTGTCCCTACGTTTAGAGTCCAGGCATTGCTTCCTTGACGAAACACTGGAAAGACCCTCCCCTCTGGTCTTGGCGGGGCTGGAGCAGCCTTTGGTCAACTGTGAGGTTGGGCCAGGAATGTCTCCTGCTCCCTCCTACACATGGGATGGGCAACTGCAGAGGTCTCCTGGGCTCCCACCTCACAAGACCCCCTCCGCCCTGCCTTGTCCTTAAAGTCCCTGGGTCGGATTACTGGCCAGAAGAGGAGGGGGCTCACTGGCCGTAGGCGGCACCCTCACAAGACCAGAGCGTGCTCAGCCCTCCGTGGAAGGAAGGGGGCCTGGGGCCTCTTCCTGGCAGAATTTTTCACCAGTGACAGCGCGCCTGTTGGAATCTGGCACTGGTGCCAGCAGCTAGGAACCTCTGTGCCCACGGACTCGGCCATTTGGGGGAACAGCTGAAGTGATCCCCAGAAGGGGAACAGTCGGGGACATTCTGGCCCTCGATGGAATATTCTGCAATCATGAAACCTAAGCACTGTGAGTGTTCAGAAGCCATGTGGGGAGAATGCTTTTTATGTAATGTTGAGTTAGAAAACGAAAAGGCAGGAAGCAAAACTGGATGTGGGTTCTGACTGCCATGAAGTTGGAAAAGGGGTTCAGGACTACTTAGTACTCAGTACTTCCGCACTGCTTATGGAAGCAAGCTGGGACCGGAGGAGAGAATGCTAGTTCGGGATCAGCCATCTCTGGGCTTACATCTCAACACTGCTTCTCGCAGCCGAGGGGAAGTGTCTCTGCTGCCTGGAGCTTTTATTCTTGCCTAGAAAATCCTGCAGGTGAAGATTTTGGAAGTAGCTACACCCCCGTGTCCCAGAAGACATCTGGCAGGAGGCATAGCACATAGGCAGGGCACAGCCAGTGGCTCCCACGTGGATAAGGGCCGGGCAGAGACCACGCAAAATGCCACGTGAGTCAGGGTGTGAAGGCAGGGAGAAAGGAGGGATTTTTCTCCTCCATGCCGAGCTTTCTACAACGTGGCTGTGTTGTTTAAACTTGAGGTTTTCTGTTGACATCTCCGAACTAGGGTGCTCTGCAGGGCCCTTGGGCCCACACTCATATTTCTCTTTCTTGTGGAAGCCGCTTTCACTGAGCTAAAAGCAGATGGTGGTGTACAATTTGGAGACTGCTTACCATTGTTCTTTCATCGTAAGCATTTTCAATTTGTATAATTTAATAACACACCCTCTTAGACACTTTCACGCTGTTCTTTTTACCTCACGTCAGGGCACTGGCCTCTGAGGCGGTAGAAAGAGTGTTTATCCCTCACTCCCTGAAGCAAGTTGGATCATATAATCAAGATTCAACAAGTATGTAAACTTCGCAGGTCACTTGGCTGTATTTTGTCCTAACATATAGCTGGTTTTACAGGGAACTTCCCCTTGTAGGAACGAAACAGTGTGACTCCCCAGCCAGCGTTCATTTCAACCACCAGGTCACTCTGAAAGAACATCTACTTAGGATTCCCAAGTGGTTTGGTAAAGACATTCTCCAATTGAGAGAGAAGGATGGGAAACACAGCAGTGATGTCAGGGGAGAGGAAAAAAATCACAGAACCGTGGCTTGTGGGCTTTGGTGCTCAGAAGGGCTTTTGATCTGTGGTCATATTTAACTGGAGAGTTTGCCAGCTGTGGGGACCTTGGGGAGACTTCAGCCTGTGGACCCTGGAGGAAGCTGTGGCCCAGAGAAGCTGGGTGGCTTGCACAAGGCTACAGCGTGCATGGAGAACGTGGGCTCCGTGGTCCCTGGGCGGCCTCCCCTGATGGTTTACACCTGGGTTGTATTTCCCCGACTTGTTTGATTTGTGTCCTGCAAAATAGCTCTCCAGTGGGCCCTTGCTCTTATCCTTGTGGTTCTGGAGATGGCCTGCAGTCTGGCTCTGGGTTCACCCTCCTCGCTGCCTGGGGGGGCCCCTCCCTAGCAGACAGTGCTGGCCTGCTCTGCTGAAAGCCGTTTGTGGCTCCCTCTCCCTCCTGCCCCGTACAAGTTTCCTATCAATCAAGGCAGTTTGGGTTGCAAACGTCAGAAACCTAGCTCAACCTGGCTTATAAGCAAAAGAATGCTCTCCTATCCTCCTTGGGTGGAACTAACCTCTGCCATTCTGCCTCCTGCCTCAGAGGTGGCCTGCCCAGACTCCTACTGACCTTGAACTTGGCAGGCCCCTCTCCCTCTTTGGGCCCATTTCTCCTCCTGTGAAAGGGGCTGATCAGAGATGATTTCTGAGGTCTGCTCTAGCTCTGACATAACAGAGGCAGCAGCTGGCATTTACCAGGTGCCTGGTGAGTTTCTGGCCTTTGCTGAGCGTGGGGGGATCGAAGATGACACAGAAAAGCCCCTGCCCTCCCGGATCCAACCCTAGTATCTCCCTATCCCTCCTCACCACTTCTCTGCTGCCCTGTCAAGTATCCATTATTTGTCTTATTTATGGACTATATTTTAACCACCCAAAGCAAGTATACAGAATGTCTCTTCTCTCATTAAAACCTCAAATCTCCAAATCTCTACTACCTTCAAAACACATCCAGAATCTGACCCCTTCTCACCACCTTCACAGGTACCTCCTCGCCTCCCAATCTCAGCTATCATCTGTGCCTGGAATAATCCAGTGGCCTTGTCCCAGCCCTCAGCTTCCTCCCCCACCCTCCTGCCAGCAGTCCCCGCTCCACACAGCAGCCTGAGCAGTCTCACCATTTCTCTGCTCGAAACCTCCAATAATGTCCCCCTCACTCAGGGTAAATGGGCTCAAGAAAACGAAAGCAGCAACCATGGCATCTCCTCCCCACCCACCCCCGCTCACCGCTCCAGCCCTGCTCGCATTTGCTTCCAACTCCCACACCTGCTCACACCATCCCAGCTGGCTTCCTTGCTGTTTCTCAGCCATTCATTCCCACCTCAGGGTTTTGCACTTGTCGCTACCCCTGCCTGGAATGTTCTTCCCCCAGCTACCCTCATGGCTCACTCCCTTCACCTCTGCTCAAAAGTCACCGCTTAAAGAAGCCCTCTGTGAAAATCCTAATACTTCTCCCTCCCCCACTTCCTGACTGCATTTTTCTCTGTCATGCGTCCCACCAGGTAGAGCATGTTTCACTTGTCTGACTTTGCCCCCCGCCCCAGAATGTCCACTCCATCAGAGTGGAAGCCTTACCCCTCTTGGTGACTACTGTATTTCCAGTGCCTAGCATGGTGCCTGGCGCACGCTAAGTCCTCACTAAACATTTGTTAAATGAATGAATGATTAAAGTCCCTTAAGTTTTTTTTTTTTTTTCCTTAGGCAGGACCTTAGCTTCAGTCCTTGTATTTTGTCTTCTGCGGACCACTGGCTTCTGTTTGGAGAGGGGCCTCCAGCTTCCCAGCATGGCTTTCCACCTCCTTACTGGGGGATCCTCCCCCACGGGTTTGGGGGGGGAGCCATGGCTTGCCTGCCTCATCATCACATCTCTCTTCATTTTCCCCTGTCCTCGCTCCCCTTAGTCTCAGTATTAATGGAAGCCCAGCAACGTGCCCAGAGCACAGTGAACCCCATGGCCGGGTGTGGGAGGAGTGGCCCCTGCGGTGGCTTCTCAGTCCCTGGCATGGTTATTCTTCTGCCCTGACTACAAAGCACTGTGGGCCGGGGGGTTGCCTGCGATTTATAAGCACTTGCCACGAAAATTGTGCTCAGCTGCTGTTGTGAGTGAGCAGCAGAGACTCGTGCAGTAATTACCCACCCTGCCATCTCCCAGGCTGCCAGAGCCAGGACCTGCCCCTGGGATGGAGGAGGACAGGTGGCAATGATGAAGCCCCTACCTCAATACTCAGCCACCTGAGTTTGTGGCCAGCAGCCAGCTCCTTTGCAAAGAGACCCTCCCAAGATTCTCCAGGCCCTTTGGGGCGAAATTCCCTTAGAAATGAATCCTCAAAGGTGCATGTTCTAGAAATGCCCACCTTGCTTATAAAGAATGCTTTCATTTTCTATAGGTAAACGGGAGGGGAAGTCACAGAATATAGTGACTTTTGTCATGATAGCCTTAGGCAGGCTGGCAGGAGCTGGAACCTTCTCAAAGTTGATTACGGGTCTAATTAAGATGGAATTTAAAATGGGAAGGACTGTTAAAAGACTCATGTATTCGCGGAGTTCTGAGGCGCCCTCACCCTCCTGCCTGTCTCCCCGCAGACCCGAGCCCACCGGCTCGCCTCCTGGCCACCCGGCCGTGCTGCGGCCCCGGCCCCGAGCGGCGCCCACTCCTGGGCGAAGCGCCGCGCTTCCACGCACAGGCCAAAGGCAAGAACGTGCGGCTGGACGGCCACTCGCGCCGGGCCACTCGACGCAACAGCTTCTGCAACGGCGTCACGTTCACGCAGCGGCCCATCCGGCTGTACGAGCAGGTGCGGCTGCGCCTGGTGGCCGTGCGCCCGGGCTGGAGCGGCGCGCTCCGCTTCGGCTTCACGGCGCACGACCCGTCGCTCATGAGCGCCCAGGACATCCCCAAGTACGCCTGCCCCGACCTTGTCACGCGGCCTGGCTACTGGGCCAAGGCGCTGCCCGAGAACCTGGCGCTGCGCGACACCGTGCTGGCCTACTGGGCAGACCGCCACGGCCGCGTGTTCTACAGCGTCAACGACGGCGAGCCCGTGCTCTTCCACTGCGGCGTGGCCGTGGGCGGCCCGCTCTGGGCGCTCATCGACGTCTATGGCATCACCGATGAGGTGCAGCTCCTCGGTAGGTCGGGCCAGGCACGGGTTCTCTGTGCGCGTGGTTGTGTGGTTCTTTAATACTCGCAAACACAAAGGACTCACTTTGCCCAGCCTTGTTCTAAGCAGTTTACACATTTTAACTTTTTTTTTTTTTTAAGATTTTGTTTATTTATTCGACAGAGATAGAGACAGCCAGCGAGAGAGGGAACACAAGCAGGGGAGTGGGAGAGGAAGAAGCAGGCTCATAGCAGAGGAGCCTGACGTGGGGCTCGATCCCATAACGCCGGGATCACGCCCTGAGCCGAAGGCAGACGCTTAACCGCTGTGCCACCCAGGCGCCCCTAACTTTTTTTTTTTTTAATCAAAACTGGCCAAACTCATTTTACAGATGAGAAAACTGAGGCACAGAGAGGTTAAATAACTTGTGTTGCAAAGCCAGGACTGGAACCCACAAGGGTTGGGTCCAGAGTCCAGGCCCTGGCCCAGGTTCATTCGTACATCAGGTACTTGCTCTGTCGGCCTTCTGTCCATTCCTTCGCTAATTCCTTCACTCTCTTATTCATTTGCTCGCTCATTCACTCATTAATGCATGTGTTTGTTCACTCATTCGTGTATTCAGTCACTCACACATCTTTACTCCGCAATCAAATTGATGCTCCAGTCCTCGAGTATCTACAGTGGCCACTGTTAAGGGGCTCAAGGTCCGCTGCGGAGGCAGGCAGACAAGCCTGGCCACCTTGGCTCTAACAGAGGCGGCAGTCACTAATGCTAAAATCCTGGTGGTGAGAATCCATGTGGGCAGAAGCCCCTTGTCTTGAGACCTTTTTTCCTTTTATTACTTTTTAAAATGATTGAAAATTCACATAACGTCAAAGTAACCATTTAAAATGTACGGTTCAGTGCCCTTCAGGCGGCAACGGTCACCTCTAGTTCCAAAACATTTTCATCACCCCAAAGGGAAACCCATACCCATTAAGCTGTCACTCCCCATGCTCCCCTACCTCCAGCTCCTGGCAACCACTGACCTGCTGTGTATTTGTGACCTTAGCTCTTGAACTCACAGGACACATGTAAGCCAGCCCAGCCTTGATTTCCGAGGAAGGAAAGGGAGAACAGGTTTCTCGGGGATCTGGACACAGGCCTGTCATTTACCTGCAGTAAATACACAGATCTAAAGTTTCTGTGTTTTGAGTTTGGATGGATTTATACACCTGCCATAACCGAAGAAAGTTCCCCTCTTTCTTGGAGGCAGCCCGTGTTCTGATTTTTCACCAGAGGTTCATTGCATCTATTCTTGAACTTCACGTAAATGGAATCATACAGTATGTATGCATTTCCGTCTGGCGGCTTTAGTGCGGCGTGTTCTTTTTGAGATTCCTCCATGTTGTGGCATGTGAATAAGTGGTTTGTTCCTTTTTAACTGCCGAGTAGTAGTCCACGATATAGACGTACCGTCGTTGGTGTATCTGAATGTCTGGGCTGTTTCTGGTTTTTCTGCCTTGCACCTTGAAGGAAAACTCTGGCCCAGGCTCCTCTCTTGCCACTACCACCCACACCACCATTGGGCAAGGAGGGAAAATGCATGCCTCCTGGCTGTGTTCTCCTTCCCCAGAAGAAGGAAGGCAGAACTTCTAAGTGGTTAAGACCAGAAGGTTGGGAGTCACACAGACTTCTGTTCTATACCTGGCTCTCGATGTGGCAGCTCTGTGGGGTTAGCCAGGTGACTAAACCCCTATATGCCTCAGTTTCTTCATCTGTAAAATGGGTTCATGGTAATAATACCTCCTGGCATTGTTAAGTGACCTGAGAGGGTATATGAAAGAGACACAGCACAGTGCCTGGCACATAGAAGGTACTCAATAACAGCTAAGAAATCAGAATCTCTGCCCATTTGCATGTGGGGCTAAGCATATGTCTGAATTCCAGGCTTAGGCAGACCAGATCATGAATAAGCTATCCACCCTGCAAGCTGGGGCCTTACTTGGGCATTTTAACCATGTTCCCCCACACTCTTTTTCATAGATGGTTTTGCATTTCACCTCCAGGAGATGTAGGTTTCTAAAGCCTCCTAGATCTCCTGTCGCTCTTTTTTGGAACTCTCTATTCAGAGCAGGGAAACAATCACACCTCATTCACCCACTCCCTCATATAGCCCATGTGTTGGGGTAACCGCCAAGAAATCATATCCACCCCATAATCTTCAGGGTTTTTTGAAAATACAAACTGAAAGCAGCCTTTGGTGACTTAATGAATCTGAATAAACCTGTAAGGAGTCATGGACTCTTCCCCCGTTCATTTGTTCACTTAGCAAACTTTTATTGAGCCCTCTTCAACACCCCAAGACCCCTGGAGGAAAGGGAGAGAGCCCCCTGGAACACTGGTGCAACTGGTAGACGTGACCCTGTTTCCTTATCTTCAGGTAGTGCTGGAGATGTGCTGGTTGACAGGAAGCCCCTGTGCTTCAGGACCAGGTTTACAAGTGAGATTCAAAGGAATTCCATTTCTGAGTGATAGGATTCTAAGTGAATTTCACTTCTTTATACCTCTGTGAGCTATTAAAAAAAATGTGTGATGGGCTTATAGCGCTTTTACAACGAGAAAGGGCAATAAAGCTATTTTTCTTCCTGAAGGTTATATGAGATGATGGGGAAGTTTCTGGCAGGTGATCAAAGCTTAATGTTTCCTTCCCAGGGGAAGAGTAAATTGCCATTGGGTACATCTGGGTAAAGGGATTATGGGTGATCCCCACCACTGTCACCACTACCACCAAAGTTACTAACAACTCATGGTCAGGAGGAAAAAAAAAGTATAATAAAAATAAGAAAGCTAAGCTTTTATGATTTTTTATGGGTTGAGTTCAGCCAATAGATACCCTACTGTTGCTAGCAACAGGGGTGAGGCAACATGAGAACCACAGAAATCCCACCCTAAATGGGATCTCCCTCTCCCAGTTCTTAGAACTGGGCTTTCTAATGGTGGTGTCTAAGGTACCCAGTGGATGAATGCAAGGCAGTCAGTGCTTGTGCAATCCAGAGCCCTCTGATCTCCTTTTCCTCACAAGGAAAAAGGAGGTGACATAGTTCCTTTAGAGATTGTCAGGTGTGAATCTCCAGAATAGAAAACTCCAGAATAGAGACCCCTCACCCCTCCTTCACCTCTCTCAGACGCCACTAGATAAAGATTAAAAACCAACAAGCTCACATGTCACCTGAGTAAGCTTGTCAAATTGAACAAATAAAAATACAGGACACCTCGTTACATGTGAATTTCAGAAAAATAAGAATTTTTTAGTACAAGTACGTCCCATACAATATTGGGGACATACTTATTGGGGACATTTGTTGTTTTTCTGAAATTCGAATGTTACTGGGCATCTTGGATTTTATCTGGCACCCCTCATCTGGGAAACATCCCCCATCTTGTGGGACAGGGGGACCCTTTATTTGCCCTGGAACTTGAGCTAAAGTCTCTGAAAGAAGGTTCATAGGCCTCACGTATTTCTTTCACTTGATGGAATTATGTTCCTAGCCCAGCCTCCTCCTTCAAGTGGGTCCAGCGGCAGACCGCTGTGTCTGGTGTGCCTTCTCTTGTGACCTGCTCATTCTATCCTTAAGACAGGGGGTTTTAGCCCCTTTAGATAAAGAATTCAGGACTCAGAGAAGGGAAGTGACTTGCCTAAAACCACCAAGCTTGTGAGTGGCAGAGGCAGGATTAGAACCCAGATGGCATCTGTCATTAGTTCATGGTTCTCAGCTGTGGCTGCACCCAGACCAATTCAATCAGAGCTTCAGGGAGTGGCCCCCCAGGCATCTAGATCTCTTGAGGCTCTTCAGGTGATCCCAGAGTGTAGCCAGGCTTGTGACCACAACAGTCCCCTTTGCACTGGTGCCTGTCTCTCCTCCCTGCTAGGTGCTGAGCTGAGTTCTTCAGACATGTCAGTTCAAGACATGGGGTCATCCCAGGACGACAAAAGCCCCTCCTGTTTGACTTTTCTGCTTCATTCCCAGACCCACTCTAAATTTGCATTCACCACACCCCTTCCCCTGCCCAGATAGGCACCACCCTGGTGTTTAGTATATTTTTTTAAATATGCAGAGTTTTACATGCATAGAAAGATGGGACTATGCAAAGAATCTTACCCCATTCTTTTTTCACTTGCCCCATTTTTAGATCGGTCTGTGCTGCTGTAGATCTGTCTGGTTTCTTATTCCCCAGCAGCGTCTGTGCTGATGGACTGGGGCACCACCAGTTCCCCCCAAGCCCCCAAGCAAACCACATTGCAGTGCTCGCTCTCCCACAAGGCTGTGCTGCGGCTGCTGGAGTTTGCCATCCTCTGGGGCACAGACCACGATGGCCTTGCTGGATCCCGGAGTGGTCCATCTTGAGAACCTGTGATTTTTCTAGGTGCACCTTTGGGCCAAAGAGAAAGGGCTGAGCCCAGGCATATGATTTTGTTGAATTTAGTAGTTCCTGGACCCAGGAGAGGCAGGTATGGCCAGGTTTGCCCCTCCTCTCCTTGGCTCCTCTGAGAAGCTCTTTCCTGGAGCTCTGGAGTTCAGGCCCCATGTCCTGAGGCCCCTCTTTCCCTCTTATAGACAACTCAGTAGTGGTCACTGTCATATAGCCCCTTTGTCCTTTCTCTGCCCAGTGGTGGAAGGAAGTCAGACCAAATAAGCAACCCCAGTCCAAGGCCATGGCATTGCAGGCTATGTTGTCAGAAATCTTTGGTTTTAAGTGGCAAAAACCAGTTCAGTCTTGCTTAAGCAAGGGGAAAAAAATGTCTCATGTGACTGAAAATTCAAGGGAACAGCTGCCTGTACGGTTGGCTTGATGCAGGAGTTCAGTGAACAGCACCTGAAATATCGGCCTGCCTTTATTTCTTGCCCTGCTGCCATCTTTATTAGCATGATCTTCAGCTGGGCTCCCTTTTGGAGGCAGGGGGAGGCCACTAGCAGCTCCATCTCCATGTCCCTCGTCCTACCAGATTAACAAATCTAGCAGGACAGCTGCTTTCCTACAAGGTCTAGCTAAAGTTCAAGGTTTAGCCTCATTGCTCTCCATTGCCAGGAGGATGGGATAGAGTGACTGGCCAAGTTAAGGCCTCCTCCTCAAGGTAATCAGTGGAATTGGGAGTGGGTGTGGGGCAGTTCTCTGAGAAGAAAAGCTGGGTGTTGGGACCTGAAGAAGGGGGATTGGATGCCATACAACCAGAAACAGCTCTACATAGGCCTTGTAGGGGAGTCATTTACCCTTTCTGAAAGCCTTGAGCCCCTTCGTTAATTTAGTTACCTACTATGCGCCAGGCACTATGCCAGGAACTTTACCTGCGTGATGTTTTCCAGTCCTCACTTGAACACTTGAGGCAGGAAAGAGCATCATCCCCATCTGCAGACCCTGCACGGACGGGTAATTTGGCCAAGGTTATCTATCAGCTGGGAGTGCTAGACTCGGTGTTTGTTATTTACTAACATTACGAACAAAGTGTTTTACAAAGACTTGAGCTTAATGGATCCAGACGCAGGGCCTAGAGGTCAACTGCACCACCCCATGCTTTAAGTGAGGAAACTGAAGCCTAGAAAGAGGCAGGGACTTGCCCAAAGTCACCCAGCTGATAAGTGGTCATGATAGAAGAGGGTGTTGGGCCCAGGANCCCCGGGGGGGGGGGTACCTCAGCCCGGGACCTGTGAGCACCCCATATCACACAGGGAGGAATGGCTGCAGGTGGCTTCCGCCAGAGCCTCAGTGGGGAGCAGCACAGGGTAACTGGTTTTTGCAGTTAGTGTATTCTCTCCAAACGGTCCAGGCCAGCACCCAACTCCCTGCCCTGATAGTAAGGCATTTGCCCAGCAGGGTGGCCTGAAGGACTGTCGTTTCCCAGGCTCCCGAAAGCCTACTCTGTGCCAGGCACAATGCCAAGAACATTGTTATTCCACAGATCTACCATTAACCTCTCCCACGGACCTAGGAGATAGGGGTGAAGGTCCTCACATTGCAGAAGGAAACTGAGGTCACATCCAGGACCAGACAGTGTCCAGGGGACATCTGTCTCCCCTGGTCCAGTCTTCTTCGGTTGGAAAAGCATGGGCTCAGTGGCCCACAGACCTGACATCCACATCTTTCCTTCTTAAGCCCCAATACCCCTGCCCTGCTGTGAGCCCTCCTGTGCCCATGGCTGAAGGAGATCTGCTCCTGTACCCTCCTGCCTCTTTGGAGACATTGCTCCTATCATGTGTCCCTTTCTCCAGCCTCACTTTCTCCCTCTCCACAAAATCATTCCCATGAGCACACAAAAAAGGTCTGGTTTCCATTTTAAAAAAAAAAATTGCCCTAGGGGCGCTTGTGTGGCTCATTTTGTCAAGCTTCCAACTTTTGATCTTGGCTCAGATCATGATCTTGGGGCCATGTGACTGAGTCCTGCGTTGGACTCTGCGCTAAGCGTGGGGTCTGCTTGAGATTCTCTCTCCCTCCATCCCTCTGGCTCATGCTCTTTCTCAAATAAATAAATCTTTTTTTCTTTTAATGCCCTTGGCAATCTCATCCACCAGCTACTTTTTCATTTCCCTGCCCTTCTTCAGAGCAAAATTTTCTCAAAAATATCTTTGCCACCCTCTCCACCTCCCTCTTCAGCTCATCCCAATCCTCTTTAGCTCATCCCAGTAATGTTTTTTTTTAATTTAAAAAGTTTAATGTGAAATTTAAAAGAAAATGCAAAAAGAAAGAAGTCCGCTTTCTTTAATGTACAAAGTAAGAGTAGAAACAGTAGTAAATTATATATATTTGTTTATACCATTTACATATATGTATGTATGTATGAATGTATACATGGCCACATATAGAGTGGTTCTCCACATTAACTCCACTATTCAAACAGTAGAAAGTGGGTATCAGTTTAGGGAGTGGGAAAGAGATAAACCCCCAAAGACTTTTCTACCATGTTTATTCTACTCTGTGTATGGCTTTGTGCTCATTTCTCCACAGCACAGAATTCAGCTGTTTATAAAACTGAACCTGTTCAGAAGTTGAAGGAGACAAGATACGATGGGCCCATGGCCTGGTGCACTGTCATACAATTCAAACAATGGTATAGCTACCAGCTTGTAATTTTTAGGGACTGTAAACAAGGCTTCCTCTTGAAGGTGAACCAAAAACAACTTATGTTCCTTAGGCTCTGTAACGTACAGGAAAAAATGGATACTGAGGAGGTTCAAACTTTGGTCTTTACCAGTTACCAATGCAATTAGCACTGACCCAGTCTGGCAGGACTTGATCTTGATGACCAGTATCTCTGCCGGCATTTTAGTCCTTCAATTTCATCCTCTCCTGGGTTAAGTTCACCACCAGGTACGTTGAAGAACGTTGTTCCAGCTGCAGCAGTGACACGTGGGCAGCCGGTGCACATGCACCGCCTCACAGTGATTGTATCCAGTTCCTGCCTCATGCACCGAAATCTGGCCGCTCCCAAGCTGTCCTCACTGTCTCACCAGACTCAGCCTACAAGCTCTCCCTTCAGCCCCATGCTGCCAGATCTAGAGCCCAGCCTCATCCTCTTACCTGGCCTCTCACTTTGGCACAGGTGGTCTCTCCCTGCCTCTCTGACCTGCTCATGCCTCCTGGATTCACAAACTTCTGGTTTTCCTCCTGCCTCTCTGGCTGCTCCTCCTTGGCTTCTTTTCTGGCTCCTTTCCTGCCTGTCTCCATATGCTGAGAACCCCAGGGTTCCATTGTCAGCTTTCTTCTCTATCATGTAACACAATATGCATGTAGAAAAGTGTACAAAACATCTGTGGAGTTTAACCAGCCATCATAAAGCAAGACCATTTCTCCATCTACCCTTTCTCCAGATGATGATCCAAGCCTGTCACCAGGCCTCGAATCCCATCTTTAGGATGTTGGCTCCCAAGTCCATATTCCCAGCCCTGATGCCTCCCTTGAAGTCCAGACGTCCCTCTACCTACTCACATCCCCTCCTGCCATCCAAAAGGCATTCTACACTGAACACATTCAGGCAGCCAACCCCACTGTCTTTGAAGGGCACCACCCATTTGGCTGACTGGTCCAAAATCTCAGGAATCATTCCTGATTCCTCTTTTCCTTGCCTTACATCCACTCCATCAGCATGTCCTACCCCTTCTGCCTCTAGTGCATGTCCTGAATCACCTTTGGAGACGAAGAAGTGACTGATGGATGGTCCTTTCTGTCTCTAATTCTTCTAGGCTTCCTACATCTTCACACAAAGATGGTTTCTCTTGAGACATATATTCTCCTCTACTTCCAGTCCCAGACATATTTGACCTGAGAGAGCTAGGGAAAGAAAAGAAGGGAAAGAATCCAGCTTTCTTCCAGATCCAGAGCCAGGCTCTGGACATGGCCCAGGGAGAGTGGGAGGTTGTGGAGCCAATCCTAGCCACCCCAGTCTCCCTATGCCTGGCCTGGGACTGCTATTCAGTAGATGTTTGAGGCAGGGGCAGAACTGTCAGACTCATTCTCTCAGGGGTATTAGACTCATGGGGACTGCAAATCCAAGAGCCACTTGGCCTGAGGCTGAGTCCATGTGCTCTGAGAGTGGAACAAAGACAGGTGAACTTTGGAGGTAGTATTGCTAGTGGTCAGGGGATCTGGTTTTAGAGTCACTTAGCCTGAGATGGAATCCCATTTTTTTTTAAAGATTTTATTTATTTATTTGACAGAGATAGAGACAGCCAGCGAGAGAGGGAACACAAGCAGGGGGAGTGGGAGAGGAAGAAGCAGGCTCATAGCAGAGGAGCCTGATGTGGGGCTCGATCCCATAACGCCGGGATCACGCCCTGAGCCAAAGGCAGACGCTTAACCGCTGTGCTACCCAGGCGCCCCTGGAATCCCATTTCTGTCACCCCTGGCTGTGTGACCTTAAATAACTCACTCCACTTCTCAGAGCCTGGATGCTCTCCTGCTGTGAAAAGTGCCCACTTTACAGAGCTCCATGAGATAGTGGTGAGGACTGATAGGGATAATGCACAGAATTGCATCTGGTAGGCAGAGTCTCAAAAAAATGTCTATTTATACTTTCATCAGGTCGAGTGAGTTTGGAGGCAAATCACAGGTTAGAAGTTAGGAAGTCTTGATAAGCTCCCTTGGGGGCCTCCTGCTATTGTGGAATTTCTGGTTCTCCACAGAGATTCTTTTGAGAGGTGGATTCTGAAGTGTCAGGCCTAGGCCAGCACTGTGTTGTCTTGGGCCTGTCTCACTCAGGGACAATGCCTGATGGGGACAAAGCTCCTTTCACAGAGATAAGTGAGGAGACCCAACCTTTTCTGAGGGGCTGCTGTGTGCCGGTTATCAGGTTAAATGCTGTCACATATGTTGTTACACCAGCCTCCCAGACTAAGCTTTCCCCTCAGAAATGCTGTTCGTTCACACGACCTAGGCCTTCTGCCCGGAATGGTTATACCCCACTTCCCAGGCACCACTCTACTCCCTTGGCCTTCAGGTCTTCACTCCATCTTCACTGTCACAGAGGCCTGTTTTGGCCTCACTTCTGACCAAGTCCCCCTTTCACACACTCTCAGAGAACTCCAGTTCTGTCACTCCCTGGTTGTGTGACATGGAGTAACTCACCTTGCCTTTCAGAGTCTGAGTTCCCCCACTGAAACATGCTCATTTTACAGAGCCACACAGGACAGTGGCTCTTAGTAACACTCATCACACTTTGTACTTATGTCTGATGCTTCATTAAAGTCTGTCCCTCCCACTAGAATGGGAGCTCCATGGAAACAGGAGTCTGCTCGTTCACCTCTCTTCACCCAGTGCCCAGCACAGCATTTGGCACATGGCAAATGCTCTATACATTTTGTTCAAAAAATATTGAAGGAATAATGATAATAATTAACATGTTTTGAGCACTTACTCTGTCCCATGTTCTGTGCTACATTATTCATAAAAACATCTAATTTCATCTCTGTAATGACATGAGGAAGGGAGACCAGGATTATTCCATTTTAAGCTGAGGAAGCTGAGGCTCTGAGAGAGTAAGTGACTTACCTAAAGTCACACAGCCAGAAAGGGCTGAAGCCAGGAACTGAACCATCTCCACAGGCCATGCTCTTAATTAGAATGCTGCATTGAAGGATGGACTCCTATGTAGAGCTGTTGGGGCAAGAGGGAGGAGCACTGGGATGGGGGACAGAAGCAGATGCTGGCAAGGGCAGAGGCCCAGGGTGAGCCATGGCCAATGCCTTTAGGCTTGGCCTAGCAGGATGGGTGGGACAGAGAGCGCTGGGAAGGTGCATCACACCAGGAGGCTCCACTAGAAGTGGATGCTACACCAGAAACACCCACTTATCTAAAATGCCTTTTCCAAAAAACAAACAAACCCAAAACCAAGCTTGTTTCAGTCTTTTATATGTGCCTTTTTTTTTCTGATTACAAAACCAATAAATGTTCACTAGAGAAAAGTGAGAAAATCTAAAAACTATAAAGAAGCAAATTTCCACCCAGAGATAACCACCCTCAGGTTGTTATGTATATCCTTCCTGTATTTTTCCTATGCATCCTATACATACATGTCCCACACAGTTGGAATCAAATAATATATTCAGTTTTGTATCTTCTTTTGTTCACTTAATGTTGTATCATCAGTGTTTTCCCACATTATTAACTATTAATTGAAAAAGATTTTTTAAAATATTGGGGGTTTCTGATAAGACTTGTAATATACATATTTATTGTAGAAATATTGGCTAACACACCGGTTGGCCAAACAAACAGGTCTGTGAGCCAGGGTCAGAACTTGGATGGCCAGTTTACAAAATCTGCCCTGTAGATTTCTGCAGCTGGGGTAGGGAGTAACATACCAGACTCTCACTAGGGCCTAGGGCATGCTTTTTGAAAAAGCATATTCATAATTATGACTTAATTTTATGTTTGGAAAACTAAAGAGGAAGAAACACTTTTTACCATGATATAAATTACAGAATGACAAATCTTAGCTAGAGGGATCTAGTTAGAGAAGTTTGAAAAACACTTTTTCTTGCTTTAATGAGAATATTTTTATCACTAAAAAAAACTTCCCAATACTTTAATGACGGTTTCTTTCTTTCCCTGATTTGTTACTCAAGAGTAGCAGTGTCTTCTAGAAACCTCATTCATTCATTTATTCATCCAATAAAGAATGAAGGTTCTTTGCCCAGTGAAGGTTCTTTGCCCAGCACCCTGCTAAGCCCTGAGAAGGTGGTGGTGAACAGAGAGGCAAGGACTCACCTTCTAGTTGGGGAGGCAATCGACAAGTAATCTGCCAAAGTATGAAAACCTGTATTACCTAAACGAAACACTATTTTGTTTTAACTATAATATGTAGTATCAAGAACATATTTCCATACCACTAAAAATTATTCAGAAATATTTTCATGACGGTGACTTAAAACTTTCCTTAGTTTTCTGTCCTATAACATGAGACCACGAAGGCTTAACATATTCAATGTGCAGCATCCAGGCACTGGGCTCTGTGCTGCGTTCTTTCAGAGTCAGTACATGTTGAAGAGCCTGGGTTCTTGCGGCTTTGCCAGTTGCTGTGCGACCTTGGTCGCATTCCTTAACCCCTCTGTGCCTCACCTCCCTTCTTTGCTAAATGTCTGGTAATAACAAGACACACCTCACAGGTTGTGTGAGGACTCAGATAACACGCGAAGGGAGCTTAAAATAGCACCTGTCACGTAAGGCCACAAATAAAGAGCAAAAGGATTCACTTCTTGGAGCTTATGTTCTAGCTGGGGAGGCCAGGAATAAAGGGTTTGCAAATCTTCCAAAGTTGGAGAAAACCTTTGGAGCGGGGGAAGGGAGGGAGGAAGGAAGGAAGGAGGGAGGGAGGAGGAAGGAAAAACGGAGAAGGGGCCTTATCTGCCCATTCCAAAAAGAAGCAAGCGGGGCATGCTTGCTCAGATTCTGTGCACCTGTAGTTCTTGAATCAGTACACACATGAACTATAAAAAAGTGAGGGGCTGTGGGGAGAAGTGCAGGGACAGAGGCCTGCGGGTGGCCGGGGCTCCCCGCGGGCGACCCGCACCCTCACTGCCCCCCTTCTGCCCCGGCGCAGAGAGCACGTTCGCCGACACGCTGACGCCCGCGCGCCTCAGCCAGGCCCGCTTCAGCGCCTGCCTGCCGCCCAGCAGCCACGACGCCGCCAACTTCGACAACAACGAGCTCGAGAACAACCAGGTGGTGGCCAAGCTCGGCCACCTGGCTCTGGGCCGCGCCCCGGGCCCGCTGCCC